>NC_091316.1:3616278-3916278 GCF_038502225.1 Cherax quadricarinatus
TTTACAAAAATTCAATGTATGTCAAAGGCCCTAAAATCTGGAACACCCTACCTGAGAACTCTAGAACTGCAGACACATTCATCACCTTCAAAACTACCATTAGAAAACATCTTATCTCCCTGATACACCCCGTCAACTAACTACACGAATACCACCTGGTGGTTCACACTTACACTCACTCACCCATTTGACCATAAACAGAAATATTAATCTCAATCTTAAAATAATGAATCCTATGATACTCCAATACTGAAACTATGTACTGTGCCAAAACAAAAGCATTCACATTGCTAAACTCACAAACTAGTATTTAGTCACTTAGCCATAATACCAACTTACCTCATAATTTGTAATATTTTACAATTAAGAATAAAACTAAGTATGCCCGAAATGCCTAGCCATGCTAAGCGTTCTAGTGGTACACTCTGTAATCACTATTTTACTACATGTAAACCAAACAATAACCAAATTTCTGTAAACTCAGCATTGTAATCCTTATAGAGAATAAACTTTGAATTTGAATTTGAATTTGATGGGTGCTGATCCACTGCTCCTGGGATCACCAAGGGGTGTTGATCCACTGCTCCTGGGATCACCAAGGGGTGTTGATCCACTGCTCCTGGGCTCACCAAGGGGTGTTGATCCACTGCTCCTGGGCTCACCAAGGGGTGTTGATCCACTGCTCCTGGGCTCACCAAGGGGTGTTGATCCACTGCTCCTGGGCTCACCAAGGGGTGTTGATCCACTGCTCCTGCGCTCACCAAGGGGTGTTGAACCACTGCTCCAGGGCTCACCAAAGGGTGTTGATCCACTGCTCCTGGGCTCATCAAGGAGTGTTGATCCACTGCTCCTTTATTCACCGATGGGTGCTGATCCACTGCTCCTGGGATCACCAAGGGGGTGTTGATCCACTGCTCCTGGGTTCACCGTAGGGTGTTGATCCACTGCTCCTGGGCTCACCGAGGGGTGTTGATCCACTGCTCCTGGGCTCACCGAGGGGTGCTGATCCACTGCTCCCGGGTTCACCAAGGGGCGTTCATCCACTGCTCCTGGGCTCACCGAGGGATGTTGATCCACTGCTCCTGGGCTCACCGAGGGGTGTTGATCCACTGCTCCTGGGCTCACCAAGGGGTGTTGATCCACTGTTTTTGGGATCACCAATGGGTGTTGATCCTCTGCTTCTGGGATCACCAAGCGGTGTTGATCCTCTGCTTCTGGGATCTCAAAGGGGTGTTGATCCACTGCTCCTGGGCTCACCGAGGGGTGTTGATCCACTGCTCCTGGTCTCACCAAGGGGTGTTGATCCACTGATCCCGGGTTCACCAAGGGGCGTTGATCCACTGCTCGTGGGCTCACCGAGGGGTGTTGATCCACTGCTTCTGGGATCACCAAGGGGTGTTGATCCACTGTTTCTGGGATCACCAAGGGGGTGTTGATCCATTGCTCCTGGGTTCACCGTGGGGTGTTGATCCACTGCTTCTGGGCTCACCGATAGGCGTTGATCCACTGCTCCTGAGCTCGCCAAGGGATGTTGATCCACTGCTCCCTGGTTCACCGAGGGGAGTTGATCCACTGCTCGTGGGCTCACCGAGGGGTGTTGATCCACTGCTCCTGGGCTCACCGAGGGGTGTTGATCCACTGCTCCCGGGTTCACCAAGGGGCGTTGATCCACTGCTCCTGGGCTCACCGAGGGGTGTTGATCCACTGCTCCTGGGCTCACCGAGGGGTGTTGATCCACTGCTCCTGGGCTCACCGAGGGGTGTTGATCCACTGCTCCCGGGTTCACCAAGGGGCGTTGATCCACTGCTCCTGGGCTCACCGAGGGGTGTTGATCCACTGCTCCTGGGCTCACCGAGGGGTGTTGATCCACTGCTCCTGGGCTCACCAAGGGGTGTTGATCCACTGCTTTTGGGATCACCAAGGGGTGTTGATCCTCTGCTTCTGGGATCACCAAGGGGCGTTGATCCACTGCTCGTGAGCTCACCGAGGGGTGTTGATCCACTGCTTCTGGGATCACCAAGGGGTGTTGATCCACTGTTTCTGGGATCACCAAGGGGGTGTTGATCCACTGCTCCTGGGTTCACCGTGGGGTGTTGATCCACTGCTTCTGGGCTCACCGGTGGGCGTTGATCCACTGCTCCTGGGCTCACTGAGGGGTGTTGATCCACTGCTCCCGGGTTCACCGAGGGGAGTTGATCCACTGCTCCTGGGCTCACCGAGGGGTGTTGATCCACTGCTCCCGGGTTCACCAAGGGGCGTTGATCCACTGCTCCTGGGCTCACCGAGGGGTGTTGATCCACTGCTCCTGGGCTCACCGAGGGGTGTTGATCCACTGCTCCTGGGCTCACCAAGGGGTGTTGATACACTGCTTTTGGGATCACCAAGGGGTGTTGATCCTCTGCTTCTGGGATCACCAAGGGGTGTTGATCCTCTGCTTCTGGGATCGCCAAGGGGTGTTGATCCACTGCTCCTGGGCTCACCGAGGGGTGTTGATCCACTGCTCCTGGGCTCACCAAGGGGTGTTGATCCACTGATCCCGGATTCATCAAGGGGCGTTGATCCACTGCTCGTGGGCTCAACGAGGGATGTTGATCCACTGCTTCTGGGATCACCAAGGGTGTTGATCCACTGTTTCTGGGATCACCAAGGGGGTGTTGATCCACTGATCCTGGGTTCACCGTGGGGTGTTGATCCACTGCTTCTGGGCTCACCGATGGGCGTTGATCCACTGCTCCTGGGCTCACCGAGGGGTGTTGATCCACTGCTCCCTGGTTCACCGAGGGGAGTTGATCCACTGCTCCTGGGCTCACCGAGGGTTGTTGATCCACTGCTCCTGGGCTCACCGAGGGGTGTTGATCCACTGCTCCCGGGTTCACCGAGGGGCGTTGATCCACTGCTCCTGGGCTCACCGAGGGGTGTTGATCCACTGCTCCTGGGCTCACCTAGGGGTGTTGATCAACTGCTCCTGGGCTCACCAAGGGGTGTTGATCCACTGCTTTTGGGATCACCAAGGGGTGTTGATCCTCTGCTTCTGGGATCACCAAGGGGTGTTGATCCTCTGCTTCTGGGATCACCAAGGGGTGTTGATCCTCTGCTTCTGGGATCACCAAGGGGTGTTGATCCTCTGCTTCTGGGATCACCAAGGGATGTTGATCCACTGCTCCTGGGCTCACCAAGGGGTGTTGATCCACTGCTCCTGGGTTCACCAAGGGGTGTTGATCCACTGCTTCTGGGCTCACCAAGGGGTGTTGATCCACTGCTCTTGGGCTCACCAAGGGGTGTTGATCCACTGCTCCCGGGTTCACCGTGGGGTGTTGATCCACTGCTCCTGGGCTCACCAAGGGGTGTTGATCCACTGCTCCTGGGCTCACCAAAGGGTGTTGATCCACTGCTCCAGGGTTCACCGTGGGGTGTTGATCCACTGCTCCTGGGCTCACCAAGGGGTGTTGATCCACTGCTCCTGGGCTCACCAAGGGGTGTTGATCCACTGCTCTTGGGCTCACCAAGGGGTGTTGATCCACTGCTCCCGGGTTCACCGTGGGGTGTTGATCCACTGCTCCTGGGCTCACCAAGGGGTGTTGATCCACTGCTCCTGGGCTCACCAAGGGGTGTTGATCCACTGCTCCTGGGCTCACCAAGGGGTGTTGATCCACTGCTCCTGGGCTCACCAAAGGGTGTTGATCCACTGCTCCAGGGTTCACCGTGGGGTGTTGATCCACTGCTCCTGGGTTCACCAAGGGGTGTTGATCCACTGCTTCTGGGCTCACCAAGGGGTGTTGATCCACTGCTCTTGGGCTCACCAAGGGGTGTTGATCCACTGCTCCCGGGTTCACCGTGGGGTGTTGATCCACTGCTCCTGGGCTCACCAAGGGGTGTTGATCCACTGCTCTTGGGCTCACCAAGGGGTGTTGATCCACTGCTCCCGGGTTCACCGTGGGGTGTTGATCCACTGCTCCTGGGCTCACCAAGGGGTGTTGATCCACTGCTCCTGGGCTCACCAAAGGGTGTTGATCCACTGCTCCAGGGTTCACCGTGGGGTGTTGATCCACTGCTCCTGGGCTCACCAAGGGGTGTTGATCCACTGCTCCTGGGCTTTATAAGGGTGTTTGAGTTACGGAGTAACGTGGGTTAGTTGCGAACTGTTGCAGTCTCGGTATTGTGGTTTTCTTCGTGAGAGTGTTGCATCACTGCAAGACAAGTTGACTGAGAGACGATGATTACATTATCTAATAAAAGTACCTACCATGACGATAACTGTGTTGCAATAATGTTGATAAAAATTAATGAAAAAATGTTAGGTTAAATGACACAACAGCAGCTAATGTGATATTTTATTGTTGCAAGCGCGTGATTAAGGTTTTGTAGGTCCGTGGGCTACAGGTACTGTGAGGCTCCTGGGCTACAGGTACTGTGAGGTTCCTGGGCTACAGGTACTGTGAGGCTCCTGGGCTACAGGTACTGTTAGGCTCCTGGGCTACAGGTACTGTGAGGCTCCTGGGCTACAGGTACTGTGAGGTTCCTGGGCTACAGGTACTGTGAGGCTCCTGGGCTACAGGTACTGTGAGGCTCCTGGGCTACAGGTACTGTGAGGCTCCTGGGCTACAGGTACTGTGAGGCTCCTGGGCTACAGGTACTGTGAGGCTCCTGGGCTACAGGTACTGTGAGGCTCCTGGGCTACAGGTACTGTGAGGCTCCTGGGCTACAGGTACTATGAGGCTCCTGGGCTACAGGTACTGTGAGGCTCCTGGGCTACAGGTACTGTGAGGCTCCTGGACTACAGGTACTGTGAGGCTCCTGGGCTACAGGTACTGTGAGGCTCCTGGGCTACAGGTACTGTGAGGCTCCTGGGCTACAGGTACTGTGAGGCTATTGGGCTACAGGTACTGTGAGGCTCCTGGGCTACAGGTACTGTTAGGCTCCTGGGCTACAGGTACTGTGAGGCTCCAGGGCTACAGGTACTGTGAGGCTCCTGGGCTACAGGTACTGTGAGGCTCCTGGGCTACAGGTGCTGTGAGGCTCCTGGGCTTCAGGTACTGTGAGGCTCCTGGGCTACAGGTACTGTGTGGCTCCTGGGCTACAGGTACTGTGAGGCTCCTGGGCTAAAGGAACTGTGAGGCTCCTGGGCTACAGGTACTGTAAGGCTCCTGGGCTACAGGTACTGTGAGGCTCCTGGGCTACAGGTACTGTGAGGCTCCTGGGCTACAGGTACTGTGAGGCTTCTGGGTTACAGATACTGTGAGGCTCCTGGGCTACAGGTACTGTGAGGTTCCTGGGCTACAGGTGCTGTGAGGCTCCTGGGCTACAAGTACTGTGAGGCTCCTGGGCTACAGGTACTGTGAGGCACCTGGACTACAGGTACTGTGAGGGTCCTGGGCTACAGGTACTGTGAGGCTCTTGGGATACAGGTACTGTGAGGCCCCTGGGCTACAGGTACTGTGAGGCTCCTGGGCTACAGGTACTGTGAGGCTCCTGGGCTACAGGTACTGTGAGGCTCCTGGGCTACAGGTACTGTGAGGCCCCTGGGCTACAGGTACTGTGAGACCCCTGGGCTACAGGTACTGTGAGGCTCCTGGGCTACAGGTACTGTGAGGCTCTTGGGCTACAGATACTGTGAGGCTCCTGGTCTACAGCCACTGTGAGACTCCTGGTCTTCAGGTACTGTGAGGCTCCTGGGCTACAGGTACTGTGAGGCTCCTGGGCTACAGGTTCTGTGAGGCTCCTGGGCTACATGTACTCTGAGGCTCCTGGGCTACAGGTGCTGTGAGGCTCCTGGGCTACAGGTACTGTGAGGCATCTGGGCCACAGGTACTGTGAGGCTCCTGGGCTACAGGTACTGTGAGGCTCCTGGGCTACAGGTACTGTGAGGCTCCTGGGCTACAAGTACTCTGAGGCTCCTTGGCTTCAATTATTGTGAGGCTCCTGGGCTACAGGTACTGTGAGGCTCCTGGGCTACAGGTACTGTAAGGCTCCTGGGCTACAGGTACTGTGAGGCTCCTGGGCTACAGGTACTGTGAGGCTCCTGGGCTACAGGTACTCCGAGGCTCCTGGGCTACAAGTACTGTGAGGCTCCTGGGCTACAGGTACTGTGAGGCTCCTGGGCTACAGGTGCTGTGAGGCTCCTGGGCTACAGGTACTGTGAGGCTCCTGGGCTACAGGTACTGTGAGGCACCTGGGCTACAGGTACTGTGAGGTTCCTGGGCTACAGGTACTGTGAGGCTCCTGGGCTACAGGTGCTGTGAGGCCCCAGGGGTACAGGTACTGTGAGGCTCCTGGGCTACAGGTACTGTGAGGCTCCTGGGCTACAGGTACTGTGAGGCCCCCGGGCTACAGGTACTGTGAGGCTCCTGGGCTACAGGTACTGTGAGGCTCCTGGGCTACAGGTACTGTGAGGCTCCTGGGCTACAGGTACTGTGAGGCTCCTTGGCTACAGGTACTGTGAGGCTCCTGGGCAACAGGTACTGTGAGGCTCCTGGGCTACAGGTACTGTGAGGTTCCTGGGCTACAGGTACTGTGAGGCTCCTGGGCTACAGGTACTGTGAGGCTCTTGGGCTACAGGTACTGTGAGGCCCCTGGGCTACAGGTACTGTGAGGCCCCTGGGCTACAGGTACTGTGAGGCTCCTGGGCTACAGGTACTGTGAGGCCCCTGGGCTACAGGTACTGTGAGGCCCCTGGGCTACAGGTACTGTGAGGCTCCTGGGCTACAGGTACTGTGAGGCTCCTGGGCTACAGGTACTGTGAGGTCCCTGGGCTACAGGCACTGTGAGGCTCCTGGGCTACAGGTACTGTGAGGCCCCTGGGCTACAGGTACTGTGAGGCTCCTGGGTTACAGGTACTGTGAGGCCCCTGGGCTACAGGTACTGTGAGGCCCCTGGGCTACAGGTACTGTGAGGCTCCTGGGCTACAGGTACTGTGAGGCTCCTGGGCTACAGGTACTGTGAGGTCCCTGGGCTACAGGTACTGTGAGGCTCCTGGGCTACAGGTACTGTGAGGCTCCTGGGCTACAGGTACTGTGAGGTCCCTGGGCTACAGGTACTGTGAGGCTCCTGGGCTACAGGTACTGTGAGGCCCCTGGGCTACAGGTACTGTGAGGCTCCTGGGCTACAGGTACTGTGAGGCCCCTGGGCTACAGGTACTGTGAGGCCCCTGGGCTACAGGTACTGTGAGGCTCCTGGGCTACAGGTACTGTGAGGCTCCTGGGCTACAGGTACTGTGAGGTCCCTGGGCTACAGGTACTGTGAGGCTCCTGGGCTACAGGTACTGTGAGGCTCCTGTGCTTCAGGTACTGTGAGGCTCCTGGGCTACAGGTACTGTGAGGCTCCTGGGCTACAGGTACTGTGAGGCTCCTGGGCTACAGGAACTGTGAGGCTCCTGGGCTACAGGTACTGTGAGGCTCCTGGGCTACAGGTACTGTGAGGCTCCTGGGCTACAGGTACTGTGAGGCTCCTGGGCTACAGGTACTGTGAGGCTTCTGGGTTACAGGTACTGTGAGGCTCCTAGGCTACAGGTACTGTGAGGTTCCTGGGCTACAGGTACTGTGAGGGTCCCGGGCTACAGGTACTGTGAGGCTCCTGGGATACAGATACTGTGAGGCCCCTGGGCTACAGGTACTGTGAGGCTCCTGGGCTACAGGTACTGTGAGGCTCCTGGGCTACAGGTACTGATAGGCTCCTGGGCTACAGGTACTGTGAGGCCCCTGGGCTACAGGTACTGTGATGCCCCTGGGCTACAGGTACTGTGAGGCTCCTGGGCTACAGGTACTGTGAGGCTCTTGGGCTACAGATACTGTGAGGCTCCTGGTCTACAGCCACTGTGAGACTCATGGTCTTCAGGTACTGTGTGGTTCCTGGGTTACAGGTTCTGTGAGGCTCCTGGGCTACATGTACTGTGAGGCTCCTGGGCTACAGGTGCTGTGAGGCTCCTGGGCTACAGGTACTGTGAGGCATCTGGGCTACAGGTACTGTGAGGCTCCTGGGCTACAGGTACTGTGAGGCTTTTGGGCTACAGGTACTGTGAGGCTCCTGGGCTACAAGCACTCTTAGGCTCCTGGGCTTCAATTATTGTGAGGCTCCTGGGCTACAGGTACTGTGAGGCTCCTGGACTACAGGTACTGTGAGGCTCCTGGGCTACAGGTACTGTGAGGCTCCTGGGCTACAGGTACTGTGAGGCTCCTGGGCTACAGGTACTGTGAGGCTCCTGGGCTACAGGTACTCCGAGGCTCCTGGGCTACAAGTACTGTGAGGCTCCTGGGCTACAGGTACTGTGAGGCTCCTGGGCTACAGGTGCTGTGAGGCTCCTGGGCTACAGGTACTGTGAGGCTCCTGGGCTACAGGTACTGTGAGGCACCTGGGCTACAGGTACTGTGAGGCTCCTGGGCTACAGGTACTGTGAGGCTCCTGGGCTACAGGTACTGTGAGGCCCCTGGGCTACAGGTACTGTGAGGCTCCTGGGCTACAGGTACTGTGAGGCTCCTGGGCTACAGGTACTGTGAGGCCCCTGGGCTGCAGGTACTGTGAGGCTGCTGGGCTACAGGTACTGTGAGGCTCCTGGGCTACAGGTACTGTGAGGCTCCTGGGCTACAGGTACTGTGAGGCTCCTTGGCTACAGGTACTGTGAGGCTCCTGGGCAACAGGTACTGTGAGGCTCCTGGGCTACAGGTACTGTGAGGTTCTTGGGCTACAGGTACTGTGAGGCTCCTGGGCTACATATACTGTGAGGCTCTTGGGCTACAGGTACTGTGAGGCCCCTGGGCTACAGGTACTGTGAGGCCCCTGGGCTACAGGTACTGTGAGGCTCCTGGGGTACAGATACTGTGAGGCCCCTGGGCTACAGGTACTGTGAGGCCCCTGGGTTACAGGTACTGTGAGGCTCCTGGGCTACAGGTACTGTGAGGCTCCTTGGCTACAGGTACTGTGAGGTCCCTGGGCTACAGGTACTGTGAGGTCCCTGGGCTACAGGTACTGTGAGGTCCCTGGGCTACAGGTACTGTGAGGTCCCTGGGCTACAGGTACTGTGAGGCCTCTGGGTTACAGGTACTGTGAGGCCCCTGGGCTACAGGTACTGTGAGGCCCCTGGGCTACAGGTACTGTGAGGTCCCTGGGCTACAGGTACTGTGAGGCCCCTGGGCTACAGGTACTGTGAGGTCCCTGGGCTACAGGTACTGTGAGGTCCCTGGGCTACAGGTACTGTGAGGCCCCTGGGCTACAGGTACTGTGAGGTTCCTGGGCTACAGGTACTGTGAGGCCCGTGGGCTACAGGTACTGTGAGGTTCCTGGGCTACAGGTACTGTGAGGCCCCTGGGCTACAGGTACTGTGAGGTCCCTGAGCTGCAGGTACTGTGAGATCCCTGGGCTACAGGTACTGTGAGGCCCCTGGGCTACAGGTACTGTGAGTCTCCTGGGCTACAGGTACTGTGAGGCCCCTGGGCTACAGGTACTGTGAGGTCCCTGGGCTACAGGTACTGTGAGGCCCCTGGGCTACAGGTACTGTGAGGTCCCTGGGCTGCAGGTACTGTGAGGTCCCTGGGCTACAGGTACTGTGAGGCCCCTGGGCTACAGGTACTGTGAGGTCCCTGGGCTGCAGGTACTGTGAGGTCCCTGGGCTACAGGTACTTTGAGGCCCCTGGGCTACAGGTACTGTGAGGCTCCTTGGCTACAGGTACTGTGAGGTCCCTGGGCTACAGGTACTGTGAGGCTCCTGGGCTACAGGTACTGTGAGGCCCCTGGGCTACAGGTACTGTGAGGCTCCTGGGCTACAGGTACTGTGAGGCCCCTGGGCTGCAGCCCCTAAAGCCCACGCCTAAACCCGAACCAAACTTGTCGCCAGAATAAAATGCCTCATTAGTTACTCTGGCGTCCTTTTACCCGATATAATTGTATCAAGGGATTTATCGGCAATGCATTTAAATTACCTTTACAAAGGTCCTCCCCCCTTTTTTTATTAAGTTGGTAATTTTAATAACCAACATGGAATTATACCGAGCAACAATATCGTGAGTCTTTGGTTCAAACATGTACAACTACTCTTTCTTTGTTAAACCAAACTCTCTTTTATTTCGCTAATGTGGGTTAATTATGGGAAAAACAGGTAAATATATATGTTAATCTAACCCAGCCTTACTCAACCTAATGATTATAAGGACAAACCATACGACTGTTTGGGATAGAACCCGCGGTCAGAGTCATAAAACTCCAGACCGACGCGCTAGCCACTGCCAACTGGCTACAATAAGATTTACCCAACTGATGAAGCCACGGTGTGGCGAAACGTTTCCTTATTAAAGATACCTAAGTGTTGCACATTTATCAACTTGTCAGATCTCTGAACCATTTATCAACATGTATTTATATACCATAAGAAGGTTAACACAGGCACCACTGTGACCACGCAAGTTTTTACAGACGAATCTCCCGCCAGCATGGCCGTGACGAACTCTAGCTCAAGTCCCCTCAAAGCCGTCTTCATGACTCAAGAAATCGTAATGACACGATTGCTAACAAACCATTCCACATCCATCCTGTGGAAGGTAGTGGCTAGTTTACTGCGCGTCCCACGTCCATCCTGTGGAAGGTAGTGGCTAGTTTATTGTGTGTCCCACGTCCATGGTGTGGAAGGTAGCGGCTAGTTTAGTGCACATCCCACGTCCATCCTGTGGAAGGTAGTGGCTAGTTTACTGCGCATCCAATGTCCATCATGTGGAAGGTAAAGGCTAGTTTACTGCGCATCCCACGTCCATCCTGTGGGAGGTAGTGGCTAGTTTACTGCGCATCCCACGTCCATCCTGTGGAAGGTAGCGGTTAGTTTACTGCGCATCCCACGTCCATCCTGTGGAAGGTAGCGGTTAGTTTACTGCGCATCCAATGTCCATCCTGGTGAAGGTAGTGGCTAGTTTACTGCGCATCCCACGTCCATCCCGTGGAAGGTAGTGGCTAGTTTACTGCGCATCCAATGTCCATCATGTGGAAGGTAAAGGCTAGTTTACTGCGCATCCCACGTCCATCCTGTGGAAGGTAGCGGTTAGTTTACTGCGCATCCCACGTCCATCCTGTGGAAGGTAGCGGTTAGTTTACTGCGCATCCAATGTCCATCCTGGTGAAGGTAGTGGCTAGTTTACTGCACATCCAATATCCATCATGTGGAAGGTGGTGGCTAGTTTACTGCGCGTCCCACGTCCATCCTATGGAAGGTAGTGGCTAATTTATTGTGTGTCCCACGTCCATCCTGTGGAAGTTAGTGGCTAGTTTACTGCGCATCCAATGTCCATCCTGTGGAAGGTAGTGGCTAGTTTACTGCGCATCCCACGTCCATCCTGTGGAAGTTAGTGGCTAGTTTACTGCGCATCCAATGTCCATCCTGTGGAAGGTAGTGGCTAGTTTACTGCGCATCCGATGTCCATCCTGTGGAAGGTAGTGGCTAGTTTACTGCGCATCCCACGTCCATCCTGTGGAAGGTAGTGGCTAGTTTACTGCGCATCCCATGTCCATCCTGTGGAAGGTAGTGGCTAGTTCACTGCGCATGCCACGTCCATCCTGTAGAAGGTAGTGGCTAGTTTACTGCGCGTCCCACGTCCATCCTGTGGAAGGTAGTGGCTAGTTTTCTGCGCATCCCATGTCCATCCTGTGGAAGGTAGCGGCTAGTTTACTGCGCATCCAATGTCCATCCTGTGGAAGGTAGTGGCTAGTTTACTGCGCATCCAATGTCCATCCTGTGGAAGGTAGTGGCTAGTTTACTGCGCATCCAATGTCCATCCTGTGCAAGGTAGTGGCAAGTTTATTGTGTGTCCCACGTCCATTCTGTGAAAGGTAGCGGCTAGTTTACTGCGCATCCCATGTCCATCCTGTGGAAGGTAGTGGCTAGTTTACTACGCATCCCACGTTAATCCTGTGAAGGCCTATGGAAGAGAATACGGAGACACAATAGGCCTAGAAACCAGGTCCTGACAAAGGAGAAAACTGATAGTAATCCCATGGCAACGAACGCATATTGGGGGCGTGATGAGAGGGTCAAGAGGAGCGGAAACCAAGTCTTAACACAACGTTTTCGTTAAGTCAGATCGTTTTAACATCCACCACCAGGAAATTCTACACCTTAAATAACTTAGTGAGATGCGAGCAGGAAAATTACGATCATATTTGAAAAGGTATCAAATGTGTATATATAGACGTGGGTTAAGATGGCAACCTTTAGTCTCTTCAGAGTGACATAAGTAACAGTAAGTGTAGTTGAGGTTGGAATGTGTCAAAGACGTCCGAGGTTATCAGAGTGGAAGATATCAGGGGGAGTGAAGGATGTTAGGAGTGGAGAGGGTGGAAGGTGTCTGTGAGAAATGAGGGTGTCTGTGGGATTATAACAATAATTATTATTATTATTATTATTATTATTATTATTATTATTATTATTATTATTATTAATTATTATTCTTATTCTTATTATTATTGTTGTTGTTGTCGTTGTTGTTGTTATTATTATTAATTATTATTATTATTATTATTATTATTATTATTATTATTATTATTATTATTATTATTATTATTATTATCATCATCATCATCATCCTTTTAATTATTATATTCATGGGGACACTCTGTAGGGGTCGTTATACGGTTTTAGACTAAGACTCACCAGCGTTAAATTAATTAAAGGTTGAAATAATTAAACACGTACGTAAGTACATTATATAAACACGTACGTAAGTACGTGTTTACATAATGCACTTTTTTTTACGATGGTGTTGAGGACACAGTCCAATAAAGATGAAAACTGTGACTTATTTCTGGTCAGAAGAGCAATAGTCCAACTCTTCCACAGTCATCAGTTTGATTAATAAGATATTAATTAATACAATGGGGATTAAAACAAAACGAAGAGTTTCAAGCCGACCAGAAGATGCATTTTCCAGCTATTACATAGAATCCAACAAAATTTGCGCCTACAAAGCCGATACCCCCCAAAATTTCATCATTTCCTAAAAAGAATCAGCCATTAAAAATTGATTTTAATCACCGGAAAGCGCTAAAGCAACAGGGGGTCATAAAGCGTAGGCATTTAGAATTCGAACCAAGGAGGGGGAGGATACATCCAGTTCCTTGAATCAAGAGTCCCCTCAACAGTATCAAGGTAAACTGGAGATAAATGGAAAAATAAACAGAAATGCAATATACTGTGAACTATTACTAACATCCAACAAACATTCTCAGCGGCCCTTACAGGTTTGTCGCAAATACAACCTACCCAACATTCTCCACCTGACTCTACGTCCTATAAATACTCATGTAATATTCGCCCAGATAGATCTATCTATCACCTGATAAAACAAACTGTGTGGGCGAAACGTTGCCAATAAAGGATCACATTATACTGCTTTTGTGTTTATTCTTCCATCAAGACAAAATTAAGAAATAACAACAGAAGTAATGTTATACACAAACTATTAATTAACAATACCAAAACTTCTAAGTAAGAAACACAAAAGTTGAAATTTTGAAGCCTTTCCGAAGAGGCTTTAAAATTCCACGGCTGATGTATATCAGAAGGTTGGTATTTTTAATTAATGGCGCGTGTGTAGTATTATTTCTTATATTATTGCATTATTTTGCCTTGAGGCTGCTGAGGGGGGCTGTGTAGAGAGTAGAGGGGGCGCCGCCCCTGCACTTGTCATTTGCTCCGCGAACCTTCACTTAGAAGCAGTTGATCAGTGTAGGATAAGTGGAGAATAAGTGACCAGTGTAGGATAAGTGGAGAATAAGTGACCAGTGTAGGATAAGTGGAGAATAAGTGACCAGTGTAGGATAAGTGGAGAATAAGTGACCAGTGTAGGATAAGTGGAGAATAAGTGACCAGTGTAGGATAAGTGGAGAATAAGAGCATTGGACCCAACGCTGTGTCTGCTGCTCAGCCAGTAATTCCTACAATATTTAAAAGTTCACCTAACTCGTGAAAATTTAAAAGGCTATAATTATAGCCGAGAGTTTTCAATGCATTTTTCTCAACTCTCTTTTTTCCAGTTGTATTCTATTTAAAATTCTTTGCAATCCGTTAAGAGAAAAATAAAAAAACGTTTTATTTGGTGTTTTTTTAAAGTCTAAATTCGTAAGATAAATCTATAAAACTGGCCAAATAGCACCACTGAGGTACAAATTCAAGAAAATAAATACTTCCAATTGATATACACCAACGTTTAAGAGTTTGAAGCTGACCAGGAGAGACATTCTCTAGGTATTACATGGAAGCTACATTTATGTAGACTCTTTTACCTATTTGTTAGCCCCGTTTCTATGTATTTAGGAGACAACTATTCTCCGGCGTCATGTGCTGCCATTTTCCTCAACAGTGTTTGTTGTTGTGGGACTCAATTAAAAGTCACAGTGAAATCCAACTAGACAACATCTGCCTCCTCAGATGTTTTACTAAAGAAAGTCAGTAAATATGTTAGGGAGAGAACGGCTTCTTGTGAACCCATGTTAGGGAGAGAACGGCTTCTTGTGAACCCATGTTAGGGAGAGAGGCTTCTTGTGAACCCATGTTAGCGAGAGAACGGCTTCTTGTGAACCCATGTTAGGGAGAGAGGCTTCTTGTGAACCCATGTTAGGGAGAGAGGCTTCCTGTGAACCCATGTTAGCGAGAAAACGGCTTCTTGTGAACCCATGTTAGGGAGAGAACGGCTTCTTGTGAACCCATGTTAGGAAGAGAGGCTTCTTGCGAACCCATGTTAGGGAGAGAACGGCTTCTTGTGAACCCATGTTAGGGAGAGAACGGCTTCTTGTGAACCCATGTTAGGGAGAGAACGGCTTCTTGTGAACCCATGTTAGGGAGAGAACGGCTTCTTGTGAACCCGTGTTTAAAATTCATTAAACAAACTGCTCTCTTCATCGAAGGAAACATCACAATTAGATTTTTCCTCCACTTGTGGGCATTGCGCCGTGTGTCTGCGCACATCAAGATGCCTTCTAAATATATCGCTATTATACTAGAGAAGACTATTATTTTGGTGGATATTTGCAGTCTCACGTATTAAGACCGAGCTGGGAGACTTTAGAAGGGCAATGATGATATTGTCTCTTCAGACAGTAACATGATTCACGTATATATAAATTCTTTCGAACTTTATACTGCGGTGACTGCCTTCGAAACATGTATTATGGGTGCAGTCGGTTATATCCACCGAAATGTATGTGTACCTTTGTCAGTGTTCATAGGCTGAAAGATTACTTTAATACCTATTTTGGGTGCCCTGAAGTATCCTTGAATGACCCTCGTGTAATCTAAAGGAGTCAATCAGTATGAGACTGCAACAGTATCAACACTGAACTTCATATACGTATTTGCTGATGTTTAATCTGTGGTGTCTATGTAACGCAACAATATCTTCTCTGAGTACTTTTTATGTTTCACGTCTTATTGCAGAACCTTAGAGATGCGAGGCACGGTGCTGGGGCTGTTGTTGGTTTCGTACCTGACAGCAGTGGTAGCTGAGGGTGTGCAGCCACAAGAGCAGCCCAAGCCTGTTGAGGGGGTGCAGCTGGAGAAGCAGTCCAAGCTTGCTGAGAGTGTACAGCAGGAGGAGCAGGCTAAGCCTAATGAGGGTGCACAGCAGAACGAGCAGGCCAAGTCTGCGGTGGTTGCAGGCGCAACAGACATCAAGTTTCCAGAAGAACTCAGCGATCGGAACCGCTTCTTCGCAGGGTACACAACGACCACCTACACTGACGTGGTGATGGTCACCTCTACAGTGTTCTTCTCCTGCCTCTCCGGCACCACTACAAATACTGTCTGCCAGGGACGACGCAGGAAGAAGGACTTGCGCATGTTGCTAGAATTACCTGATAATGAAGAGTATGTATAACAATGATTACATTCTGTCAGGGGAGTATTTGCGAAAACTGTTGTCCAGTGAAGTATGAAGCGTATCTACGTTAACCTTATTCAGTAACTAAATTAAAAACGTATGATTATAATAATAAATGTACTTTTGTGTACGTATATATGTTTATGTATAAGAGTGTTAGTTTGTTTTGGCATTTTGGGTTAGTTGTTAGTCAGGATGTCCTCCACTAAATTGTCTCCACTGTTGGCCACTCACTGCTACGTAGTAACGGACACCACGTCTCCAACATCTCTGTTTTTTCCGTTGGCAGGGCTGCTTTATTGCCACATTCAGAGGTCCCTTTATTGAACTTTAGCTCTCGGTCCATGCTCTTGCACTTCAGTTAACTTTTATAGTTTACTTCCTGTCTTTTGGGCACTCATATTTACTTTTGAAAACATGTACTGAGTTGGCCTCCAGTATTTCTCTTCTAATACATTATTATATACACTACCCTCACACTGAAGGAATTGGTCCTGATGGTTTTTAATCAGTTTAAACTTACAGTTTACATGTGCTTCCTCGACATGTTTTCTTATAAGCTTTAACTTCCTTAACCTATCTTCGTATTCCAGCCCTCATAGTTCTATTGTATATTTTTTATAAAAGGAGGGTTGTATGATAATGTTATGTACTCTCTGGTACTGCTCTTACACTTGCAGTTTGCAGTGACCAGAATGCCTCTGTTCAGATTTCTGAAGCCTAATCTTTTATTTGTCAGTTTTTGCATGTAGCTTCCTTGTCATTTCTGCTTGTCTGCATCTTAAGGGAAATAAGTTTGGTGTAATGCCCACCCCTAGATCCTTTTCTTTTTTTCCCTGTACAAGATGGTACTTTCTTCTGGCCACTTACCGAACTTCTGATTCATTTCTCACATCTTTGCATTTGCTCGGAGTGAATTTCAGTAACCAACTGATGGACAATTTCTGTTGTTGGGGTTTATAGGGCCACTGACAGCACATGCCGTATCGAGCCCTAACAATCTCTCTTGCTGGTTAAGTCGCCGTCTAGGATCGTATTGCAGTCGTTGTAAGTTTTCGTTCGCCCCACGTTAGTTTTGAGTCTGTTGCAAATACTGATACGTAGGCGTCTCCACCGGTAAGTTATTTACATATATCGGAAGCACTGTGTGTCTAAGAATTGAATTTTGTAATGCTTCGCTTAATGTGTGGGTATATTATCATAGACCTGACCTTGGGTTATATCCATTCATATGAAGTATGACAATGCATCGTTGAGATATAACAGTAGAGAGGATGTAACACACATTTTAAATGCTATCTTTTTTTTTAAACGAAATAATAATGCTTGCTAAAATTCTGTATTTTCTCCTTCAGAGTCGATCTGGCTGGCAGTGAGGATACAGAAGTGGATTCGTCTACTTATTCCCCATATTCAGAACCCGAAGCACACGAGGCGGCTCATAGTAATGAAAAAATCTTCCTGACTCTCTGGACCACCACCCGCACCACCACCACTGTCACTATGCTCTACACGGACACAAGAACAACCATCCGTCTCTCTTACTTCTGTTTGGCTGGACAAATTCAACTCCCTATCTTCAGATGTGCTGGTTGATGTTTGCGAAGGCAACAAGTCATCAGTGGGGTGCTGCCTAGACCTGAACAAAACCGGGAAACACTTTACAAGACCTGACATAATTAAAGAAGACCAAACTAGATAGGGAAGAGACCTAGGCAAAATAAGGGTAGGCCTGGCAAGACTGGGAAGATTCTCACAAGATCAGGGAACAGGGAAAGTTTGTCCAGACCTGACAAGACTCAATGATCCCTGAGAAATATATAAATAAAGATAATAGGCTAACATGTTAAAGAAACTCGGAAACATGAGGAAAAAAATGAGATCTTGCGATTCCAAGTCAGCGCCCTAACCTGGTGACAAATGACCTGTCCAATATGACTAACCACCGCGGTATTTACAACGATATATATACATCTTTCGGTTTACATACATCGAGATATTGATATCTCTATTTATATACACCAATATGCAATATGATCACAGTAAACAGGTGATATCACAATATGCAAAACAACCACTATTGAAAAAACAGTGAAATTCCTCACAGTTCCTTGATAATGTGAGAAATCACGAAAAATCTCAATTTATACACACCGAAATAAGTATATCTCTCGGTGTATATACACTAAGTTTGCTTTAGTCCCTATTTTAAGGATTAAAGTATACTTTTTGGAATCTCG
This sequence comes from Cherax quadricarinatus, assembly GCF_038502225.1. Taxonomy (NCBI): domain Eukaryota; kingdom Metazoa; phylum Arthropoda; class Malacostraca; order Decapoda; family Parastacidae; genus Cherax; species Cherax quadricarinatus. The sequence goes on from NC_091316.1 coordinate 3,634,361, forward strand.
CCTTGATAATCCTTGTATAGTTGCTAAGTTTTCAACTTAAGAAACTGACTTCACGAACGTCAGTAAATGTTGAACCTGAGGAAGAGAGTCCAAACCACTATAAATGATGCTTTTCTATAGATTCCACATTCAGTCTGTGTCCATCTTTGACCACTGATGTTCCAATATTTTAGTAATCTAACTTATCATGTAAAAATAAAAATACTGTGAATATTTTTTTTGTTTTTCAAAGTAGACAACATACTTATTTCCCATTGTGAGTCACTGCTAAATTTTGATCGTATTTTCTTCATGGTTATGATGGTATTTGCGGTAAATGTACGTGAAGAAAACTTTTTTCCGAAAATAAGTTTATTCTGGTATACACAAACACAGTTACATAGATTATCATACATATTCAGACAAAGTGACTTATTTCCAATGAGGGATTCTCTCTCTCTCTCTCTCTCTCTCTCTCTCTGACACGTTGATAAATTAGACACATGTGCAACTCTTGGGTATCTTTATTGAGGAAACGTTTCGCCACACAGTGGCTTCATCAGTCCATACAAAGGATAATCTTGAAGAACAGGAGGAGAATGAGGTAATCAGTCCCTCAACCTTGAGTCAATGTGGTCAGTCCATCAATCTTGAATAGAATACGGCATATGGGCGGAGAAGGAGCTTATAAACCGTAGGCAGGAGAGGTGCAGCAGTCGTAGGTGGTATCACATGTGTCTAATTTATCAACGTGTCGGTTCTCTGAACCATTCATCTACAATCCTGTCAGAACCTGCAACTTCTTGGGATCTTAATACTTGGGAATTCTTCGCTTGCCTAACCCTTGGGCACGGCCTACTTCCACATTGAACAAATGTGACACCACCTACGATTGCTGCACCTCTCCTGCCTACGGTATATAAGCTCCTTCTCCGCCCATATGCCGTATTCTATTCAAGATTGATGGACTGACCACATCGACTCAAGGTTGAGGGACTGATTACCTCATTCCCCTGTTCTTCAAAATTATCCTTTGTATGGACTGATGAAGTCACTGTGTGGCGAAACGTTTCCTCAATAAAGATACCCAAGAGTTGTACATGTGTCTAATTTATCAACACGTCGGTTCTCTGAACCATTCATCTACAACTCTCTCTGACACATTGTAATTTGCACCCGTTAATATCTTTATTAAAATGTTCAGACCTTGACTATTAACACGTCGAGGCCTTGACTTTTAACACGCTCAAACCTTGATTATTAACACGTTAAGACTTTGATTATTAACATCTTAAGATCTGGCCGCGGGGGCTTTGACCAGAAGAACACCCTCCAGGTCGCATCCTGGTATACTCCAGGATGCGACCCACACCAGTCGGCTAACACCCACATACCTACCTTGCTACTAAGTGAACAGGAACAGCAGGTGTCTTAAGAAAACACTCCCAACGTTTCTAGTTGTACCGGGGATAGAACCTCGAACCTGAACCTTTCTTGGCATTGGACTGAAGAAGTCACTTGCTGGCGAAACGTTTCCTGAATAAGGATAAAGTGGCTTTATGAGTACAATACATAAAACTGGACATGTAGAAAATGAGGTAATCAGTCCCTCAGCCTAGGAGAAGGCGTTCAGTACCGTAGTCATGGACTTATATACTGGAGTCAGACGAGATGAATCCCACTGGAAGGTCTTGCTGCCTGTGCTTTCCTGTCTTCTGTATTGTACTGATAAAGCCACTGGTGTTGGCGAAACATCTGCAGAATAGAGATGTGATGAATGGTTTTGAAAACCGACAAGTTGAAGAACTGAGACACTTAAGCTGGGGTTGTCATGGGTGGTGGTGACCCTCCCACTGCAACATGGGAGAGGTGCTGTGGTTGTCATGGATGGTAGTGGTGGTGGTGGGGACCTTCCCACTGCAACATGGGAGAGGTGCTGGGGTTGTCATGGGCGGTGATTGTGGTGGTAACTCTCCCACTGCAACATGGGAGAGGTGCTGGGGTTGTCATGGGTGGTGGTAGTGGTGACCCTCCCACTGCAACATGGGAGAGGTGCTGGGGTTGTCATGGGCGGTGGTGTTGGTGACTCTCCCACTGCAACATGGGAGAGGTGCTGCGGTTGTCATCGGTGGTGGTGGTGGTGACCCTCAAACTGCAACATGGGAGAGGTGCTGTGGCTGTCATGGGTGGTAGTGGTGGTGGTGGTGGTGACCCTCCCACTGTAACATGGCAGAGGTGCTGGGGTTGTCATGGGTGATGGTGGTGCTGACCCTCCCACTGCAACATGGGAGAGGTGCTGGGGTTGTCATGGGTGGTGGTGGTGGTGACCCTCCCACTGCAACATGGGAGAGGTGCTGTGGCTGTCATGGGTGGTAGTGGTGGTGGTGGTGGTGGTGGTGACCCTCCCACTGTAACATGGCAGAGGTGCTGGGGTTGTCATGGGTGATGGTGGTGCTGACCCTCCCACTGCAACATGGGAGAGGTGCTGGGGTTGTCATGGGTGGTGGTGGTGGTGGTAGTGGTAACTCTCCCACTGCAACATGGGAGAGGTGCTGGGGTTGTCATGGGTGGTGGTGGTGGTGACCCTCCCACTGCAACATGGGAGAGGTGCTGGGGTTGTCATGGGTGGTGGTGGTGACCCTCCCACTGCAACCTGTGAGAGGTGCTGGGGTTGTCATGGGTGGTGGTGGTGGTAACTCTCCCACTGCAACATGGGAGAGGTGCTGGGGTTGTCATGGGTAGTGGTGGTGGTGACCCTCCCACTGCAACATGGGAGAGGTGCTATGGTTGCCATGGGTGGTAGTGGTAGTGGTGGTGGTGGTGGTGACCCTCCCACTGCAACATGGGAGAGGTGCTGGGGTTGTCATGGGTGATGGTGGTGGTGACCCTCCCACTGCAACATGGGAGAGGTGCTGGGGTTGTCATGGGTGGTGGTGGTGGTGGTGGTAGTGGTAACTCTCCCACTGCAACATGGGAGAGGCGCTGGGGTTGTTATGGGTGGTGGTGGTGACCCTCCCACTGCAACCTGTGAGAGGTGCTGGGGTTGTCATGGGTGGTGGTGGTAGTGGTAACTCTCCCACTGCAACATGGGAGAGGTGCTGGGGTTGTCATGGGTGGTGGTAACTCTCCCACTACAACATGTAAGAGGTGCTGGGGTTGTCATGGGTGGTGGTAACTCTCCCACTACAACATGTGAGAGGTGCTGGGGTTGTCATGGGTGGTGGTGGTGGTAACCCTCCCACTACAACATGGGAGAGGTGCTAGGGATGTCATTGGCCCATGTCCCTATACAACACGGTTTCATACAATCCTGTGGAAGCGCTAAACTCTAAGGGGCCACAGAGCACCACGGGAGAGAGTAGTCAATGATGCTTGATCCGAGGAAAGGGAGGGAAATGTTCCAGCTCCTCTTTGACGGGTCTTCTTGTACAAGAAATATTTTGGCCTCTTCTATACGACACTTTAAGTGTTAATTCTATTTGAGATAATTCCTCTGCAAGATTCATAGGGAATTTATCTGCAAGAATTACAGAGAATTTCTATGCAAGATTTACAGGGAACGTCGTAAGTGATTTTCCCAAGAACGATTATTTTAATATTTGGCTGCAATAATTCGGAAAACAAAAATTATTTATAATACGCCGGATGAAGCGATTATTTGACCAGCTGGTGGTTCATCAGGAATAATTTGCTGCGTTGAACATCCAGTCTATTTTACAGCGTTGCAACGCGATTTTCTTTCGGTAGAGCAACTCATGTCGCCTCCTGGGAAATAATAATAATAATAATAATGATAATAATAATAATAATAATAATAATAATAATAATAATAAAAATAATAATAATAATAATAATAATAATAATAATAATAATAATAATAATAATAATAATAATAATAATAATAATAATAATAATAATCAATGACATACTGTTATATAGGAAGTCGCTTGTTATGCAGGGCATTTCGAACAAATTAGGTCAATTTTTGTCCCCAGGATGCGACCCACACCAATCCACTAACACCCAGGTACCTATTTTATTGATGGGTGAACAAGAACAACAGGTGTCTTAAGGAAACACGTCCTAATGTTCCACCAGTACAGGAGATCGACCCCACTCATGAGATGAGTGGGCTACCAATGGAGCTACGGGACACCAGCAGCTTCAGGTACGTACACAGTGATATGAGGGTGTCCAGTACTGACTCTTCTTAATAGAACGATAATATATATTTATTTGGCTTACTTCCTCTTGAAGCTGATTTTTTTAATGCTGTACAAGGAGTTGTTTCGTGAAAGTAATGATTTAATAAATGGTCTGGTGATACCTATAAGTTGTGGATAAAGACACTTACGTGCGGTTCAAGACATTTATTATAGGTAATGTTACGCCACGAGCGGTTTCTTCAGTCCTTAGGACTGAAAAAGGCACTCGGGGTGATACGTTTCTTATATGTCCTGAACCGTATATAAGTGTCTTACTCCACTAATGGTTTGCTTGACTGCCTGTTGAGCTGTGGTGTAGCTAAATGCCAGGTAACCCGCATCTAATACTTGTAGGTCTGTGATGCAGCCAGAGTCATCTGACTCGGTGTTTGTCTTCCAGGGATACTTAAATGAGATTCTGATTTGACAAGGGCTCTGTACAAGATTTTTTTTTATTCAGTGACTGCGCTATTTGTACCAGAGAGAGAGAGAGAGAGAGAGAGAGAGAGAGAGAGAGAGAGAGAGAGAGAGAGAGAGAGAGAGAGAGAGAGAGAGAGAGAGAGAGAGAGAGAGAGAAAGAGAGAGAGGTAAACACGATAATAAGGAAAAATTCCTACTGGGAAAATTAGTAGGAAAATAGACCGATTTTTTTTTATGGTGGGCAAAAATAGCATCGCGGAAGAAATTGAGGCACTGGGCTGAAAATTAACAAGTGTAGAGTGTATAAGAGGCGAGGCTGACACAGCTAGCTGTTAGTCCTTGTCTGCACTCAGTGCTTAACCATGTCCATGGTAAGTCAGGAGGGAAGAATATGAAAAGAGAGTAGAAAAGGGTGTGAGAGGCAGGTGAGAGGGACGTGGGTGAGGAAGATATGGCTGAATGAGAGAAGTTATGGAAGAAGATAAGGGAGACTACTGAGGAAAGCAACAACTACAGGGGTTCGGTAGCCGATAAATGACACACCTGTGCAACATTTTGGTATCTTTATTCTGCAAAAGCTTCGCCAGCCATTAGCTTCTTCAGTCCAGTGCAGAGAAAGGTGGAGAAACCACTGGCTGGCGAAACTTTTCAGGAGTAAAGTTACCGAAATGTTGCGCAAGTGTCTCATTTATCACCTTGTCAGTTATCTAAACTATTTATTCATAAGTTCGGAAGTTGTTCTCAAGCGTGAACCTCTGTTGTTGTCCGGACCGGATCAGATACTGTATGCTGTCGTCTCGAGATTCTCATGTCTTCTACAGTCTATTGTTTCTCTTTATATCGGCTTTTGTTGTAGCAAACATCCGAACTAGCTACAAGTTTCTTCTCTCATAACGAAAGTCAAATGTTCTTTTTTCCTGTAACTTGATAAAGGGCTGTACTAATTTCTTCTTTTATTGTTGAATTTCTTTGTAGCACCCACTAACCTACTGTCAATTTATTGGGATGTTCTACGACTATCTCAATCTGTGTTCAAAAGATGTCCCGTGGCTCGGTTGGTAACGCACTCAACTCACATACTGAGTGTCTGTGGTTCGTTCCCCAGAAAGGGTGGAAACACTGGGCATGTTTCCTTACACCTAATGCCCACATTCACCTACCAATGAGTAGGTAACCTGGGTTTTAGTCAACTGTTGTGGGTTGCATCACGGGGGGAGGGGGTTTATACCTTAGATAGAAGAATTCCACACCAGGGTGGCTGTGACACACTGGCCTGTGAGTTTTAATTCTCACTCGCTTTAGGTTCAACCCCCACCCGTTCCGTGGTTTGTGTTTGCATTCGCGTTATTACGATTTCGCGTGTCATGATGGCTGCTTTGAGGGGACACGAGCTAAAGTTCGCCACAGCCACGCTGGTGTGGGACTCGTCTGTACAAACATGTATTTGCGGTCACAGTGGTAGCCCATGCTAACCTCCCCATGGTGCATAAAAATATACCTCGTTGGATAACTCTTATTAGAGTCAGTTGGTCCAGTGTTAACGCACTGGACTGTGAGCTAATTTTAGCAGCCACCCAGTATAGGTTTAAGCCACACCTGTTCCCTGATTTATGTAGTGTACCATTTTGGAAATAAAAATGGGTAAGATGGTGGCTCGAAACTGGGGAATCAGATGATGAGTGGCTTTTGACCACTGCCAATTTGAAGTCCAGTAGGGCGTTCTAAGCAAGAAAACCATTGAGCTAGACTCTCGATAAAGTTAAAGGGCTACATTACGGCTTACTGAATCCTGACTCCAGAGAGTCAGGGAAAAATCTGGGTTGGAATGAAGAAGGTAAAGACAAAAAGTCATCTTTATTTCTATAAAATATAATACAGAATACATGTGACGTAGATGACCACCTCAAAATAACTTCCTTCAAGGCTGATGGTCTGATCTTGCAACAACAACAACAACAAAAACAACAAGAACAAGAACAACAACAACAACAACAACAGCAACAAACTATACATCTAAATTTCGTATTACCGACAACATTGAAGAAAAACACACAGACGGCAGAACCACTTTAAGTGGGAGACAACGTTGTCAGAGTGAAGGTTGTGCTCTAAATGATTTAGAAAACTGACAAGTTGAAGAATGAGACCATTGTGTCAGCCAGTGGCTTCTTCAGTATAGTACCAAGAACGCTGAAAGATGAGGAGGAATTTGAAGTAATCAGTCCCTCAGCCTGAGGTCGATATATTCACTCCATTAGTTATGAGAAAACTGAATAAAGATTCCCGAATGTTGCATAAGTGTCTCATTCATCAACAGCAAAGGTTGTTCTGCGAAGTGTAACTTTCTCTAACTTGTTCTGTCGGCTAATTCCTTCTTAAAGCTATGTATGATTCCTGCCTCCACTACATCACTTGCTAGACTATTCCACTTCCTGACAACTCTGTGACTGAAGAAATACTACCTACGCATGTGTGTGTGTGTGTGCGTGTGTGTGTGTGTGCGTGTGTGTGTACTCACCTCACCTATTTGTACTCACCTATTTGTGGTTGCAGGGGTCGAGTCTTAGCTCCTGTGTGTGTGTGTGTGTGTGTGTGTGTGTGTGTGTGTGTGTGTGTGTGTGTGTGTGTGTGTACAGTAATGTAGGTACTGTGAAGTTGGCTTATTTCTGGATTATATAATTTTTTCCTCCGACTTTTATTCAGAGATACTTTCCTGTGAGTTTTTTGTTTTGTTTTTTTTGAAGACTCTCTGGCACACTAGTAAACAATCAGCAGTGTTTAGTGCTGAGTCAAGGGAAAGAGAGCCCACCCCTCCTTCCGTCCCAGCAGTGTTTAGTGCTGAGTCAAGGGAAAGAGAGCCCACCCCTCCTTCCGTCCCAGCAGTGTTTAGTGCTGAGTCAAGGGAAACAGAGCCCACCTCTCCTTCCGTCCCAGCAGTGTTTAGTGCTGAGTCAAGGGAAACAGAGCCCACCTCTCCTTCCGTCCCAGCAGTGTTTAGTGCTGAGTCAAGGGAAACAGAGCCCACCTCTCCTTCCGTCCCAGCAGTGTTTAGTGCTGAGTCAAGGGAAACAGAGCCCACCCCTCCTTCCGTCCCAGCAGTGTTTAGTGCTGAGTCAAGGGAAACAGAGCCCACCCCTCCTTCCGTCCCAGCAGTGTTTAGTGCTGAGTCAAGGGAAAGAGAGCCCACCTCTCCTTCCGTCCCAGCAGTGTTTAGTGCTGAGTCAAGGGAAACAGAGCCCACCTCTCCTTCCGTTCCAGCAGTGTTTAGTGCTGAGTCAAGGGAAAGAGAGCCCACCTCTCCTTCTGTCCCAGCAGTGTTTAGTGCTGAGTCAAGGGAAAGAGAGCCCACCTCTCCTTCCGTCCCAGCAGTGTTTAGTGCTGAGTCAAGGGAAAGAGAGCCCACCCCTCCTTCCGTCCCAGCAGTGTTTAGTGCTGAGTCAAGGGAAAGAGAGCCCACCTCTCCTTCCGTTCCAGCAGTGTTTAGTGCTGAGTCAAGGGAAAGAGAGCCCACCTCTCCTTCCGTCCCAGCAGTGTTTAGTGCTGAGTCAAGGGAAAGAGAGCCCACCTCTCCTTCCGTCCCAGCAGTGTTTAGTGCTGAGTCAAGGGAAAGAGAGCCCACCTCTCCTTCCGTCCCAGCAGTGTTTAGTGCTGAGTCAAGGGAAAGAGAGCCCACCTCTCCTTCCATCCCAGCAGTGTTTAGTGCTGAGTCAAGGGAAAGAGAGCCCACCTCTCCTTCCGTCCCAGCAGTGTTTAGTGCTGAGTCAAGGGAAAGAGAGCCCACCTCTCCTTCCGTCCCAGCAGTGTTTAGTGCTGAGTCAAGGGAAAGAGTGCCCACCTCTCCTTCCGTCCCAGCAGTGTTTAGTGCTGAGTCAAGGGAAAGAGAGCCCACCTCTCCTTCCGTCCCAGCAGTGTTTAGTGCTGAGTCAAGGGAAAGAGAGCCCACCTCTCCTTCCGTCCCAGCAGTGTTTAGTGCTGAGTCAAGGGAAAGAGAGCCCACCTCTCCTTCTGTCCCAGCAGTGTTTAGTGCTGAGTCAAGGGAAAGAGAGCCCACCCCTCCTTCCGTCCCAGCAGTGTTTAGTGCTGAGTCAAGGGAAAGAGAGCCCACCCCTCCTTCCGTCCCAGCAGTGTTTAGTGCTGAGTCAAGGGAAAGAGAGCCCACCTCTCCTTCCGTTCCAGCAGTGTTTAGTGCTGAGTCAAGGGAAAGAGAGCCCACCTCTCCTTCCGTCCCAGCAGTGTTTAGTGCTGAGTCAAGGGAAAGAGAGCCCACCTCTCCTTCCGTCCCAGCAGTGTTTAGTGCTGAGTCAAGGGAAAGAGAGCCCACCTCTCCTTCCGTCCCAGCAGTGTTTAGTGCTGAGTCAAGGGAAAGAGAGCCCACCTCTCCTTCCGTCCCAGCAGTGTTTAGTGCTGAGTCAAGGGAAAGAGAGCCCACCTCTCCTTCCGTCCCAGCAGTGTTTAGTGCTGAGTCAAGGGAAAGAGAGCCCACCTCTCCTTCCGTCCCAGCAGTGTTTAGTGCTGAGTCAAGGGAAAGAGAGCCCACCCCTCCTTCCGTCCCAGCAGTGTTTAGTGCTGAGTCAAGGGAAAGAGAGCCCACCTCTCCTTCCGTCCCAGCAGTGTTTAGTGCTGAGTAATACGTGCGACCATGGGTAATACTAGTTGACTTTAATAATCGAAGTTAGCTAAAAGCATCAGTTCAAGATGCTGTACAATATATTATGCATTAATAGCAACCTTTAGCTACCACAAACAATTTGCCACAACACTACGACAACCAGCAGTTCCTACCAATTGGTCAGAACACACTGCAGTAACAACAGATGGTTGTTCTTAATGTACACCATACTGAACAAAAAGGCACAATACCGTGACTGGAACAATACACAAATAACCCGCACATGGTAGAGAGAGAAAGTCTTACGACTACGTGTTATAATAATAATAATAATAATAATAATAATAATAATAATAATAATAATAATAATAATAATAATGATAATCTTCATTTCTACAAGTACATGTACAAGGTATACAGACCATAGATGACATCAGTGACATACTACTATATAGAAAGTCGCTTGTTATGCTGAGCATTTCGGGCAAATTAGGTCAGTTTTGTCTCCCAGGATGCAACCCACACCAGTCGACTAACACCCAGGTACCTATTTAAAGCTAGGTGAACATGGACAGCAAGTGTCTGAAGGAAACACGTCCTAATGTTTCCACCCCACATAGGGAATCGACCACTGGAGCTCAGTGTGTGAGCAAGCAATCGAGTTACGGGATACTATTAGTACGACTTGGACAGATATGATTCACGATTTGAACCTGGATTTGAACCTGCGGTCAGAGAGTCTCAAAACTCCAGACCGTCGCGTTAGCCACTGGACCAGCTATCCACAATAAGATTCGTCCAACTAGGTATATTTCGGCACCATAGGAAGGTTAGCATAGGCACCACTGTGACCACAAATGCAAGTTTTTACAGACGAATCTCCAGAGAGTTTTGAGACTCTCTGACCGCGGGTTCAAATCCCACCCGTGATATGGTTTGGACAGATACCTCGTCGCTAGCTTGTCTCTCTCCTGTGTGCTGCTTATTTGTACACAACACATTGTACAGCATCTTGAACAGATGCTTCAAGCTACCCCCAACAAGCTGGGACAACACAGCCTAAACATCTGAACATAAAACATCCCGGAAATATAAACATAACCTTTACCAGCACCTGGAGCTGCTTATTATCATTGTCTTACTCTTCTTCTCTTATTATTCGTAACTAGAAGGTCATCTTCCTGAAGATCTTGAAATAATAAAATTATGTGCTGCCAATGCATGAAAGTTTCGAGGTTATTAAACCTGTATATTACTTGAAGGTTTCCTTAGTCATATGTAAAACTTGTGATTATGGCTTAAATAGCAAAGCTCTTCTTGCCGAATATGGCAAGGGAAAATTTGTGTATGTAATAATTTAGCAAAAATCATTCTGAACCTAATGAAGAAAAGAATATTTCATTGTGTTTGTTTATTATTAAATTATTACAAACTTATCTAAAATAAATTTAGTTGGATTAGGCTAAGGTAAATTGCGCTTATTATAATATGGTTACGTAAGTTTTCTAAGATTCTTTAAATCTGAAACATTATTCAACACAGTAATAAAAGTATACTCACATAGCTTAGCATCGTAGTTAATACAGTTAAGATGGTGCTTACCAGGAACAATAATTATGGAGAAATAAGGAGTAAGGTAACCATACAGAGCAACAACATTCCTCCTTTGTATATATTTTCTGTTTTTCTCAGTTTCTGTATTGCGTTAACACAGCCACCTAACATTACAGATTCAAGGGACGTCGCTGGTGCTGGTACTGACGCTGTGCTCATGCCTAGCCACAGCACAGGAGGTACTGCACAGCCAGCTTTCCCAGGATGTTGAGAACCTTCCCGAGACCAATGTCACACATGACTCCGAACTCGACCCCGAAGCCAAGGACCGAGATCGCTTCATCGGTTCTCTCTCAACGACCACCTACACTGACGTAGTGATGGTCACTTCCACAGTGTTCTTCTCCTGCCTCTCAGGCACCAGCACAGTTTTATGCCAAGGCAAACGAAGGAAGAAATCTTTATTCTCAGTTGTTGATGTACAAGACAATGATGATGAGTGAGTATTTGTGGGTTATCGGTGTTGCAAGTTTTACGTCAAATGGATTTACTCAAAATACTCGCAAAGGTTGCATTAAGGGGATTACAATTCAAATAAGTACAAAAATTATTTTGTGTTGCCTTCAGCAACATTGTATTCTTATAGTAATCTTATGTTTAATGCAACTATGATATATATTCAAAACTGCAACATGCAGAAAAACATATTTAATATATAAAAATTTTCCTACCGTACCGTACTATGTTTTTTTTCTATTTTCTTATTAGTTCTTGTTTATTTCCTTTTATCTCCATGGGGAAGTGGAACAGAATTCTTCCTCCGTAAGTCGTGCGTGTTGTAAGAGGCGACTAAAATGCCGGGAGCAAGGGGCTAGTAACCTCTTCTCCTGTATATATTAATAGATTTAAAAAGAGAAGCTTTCGTTTTTCTTTTTGGGCCACCCCGCCTCGGTGGGATACGGCCGGTGTGTTGAAAGAATATATATATATATATATATATATATATATATATATATATATATATATATATATATATATATATATATATATATATATATATATATATATATATATACATATGTCGTGCCGAATAGGCAGAACTTGCGATCTTCGCTTGAATAGCAACGCTCATCTTGCCATATAGGACAAATGAAAATTTGTGTATGCAATAATTTCGCCAAAATCATTCTGAACCTAATGAATAAAATATATTTGATTGTGTTTGTTTAGCACTAAATTATTGTAAACGTATTTAAAATTTATTTAGTTGGGTTAGGCTAAAATAAATTGCTCTTGTTATAATAAGGTTAGGTAAGTTTTCTAAGATTCTTTTGGTGCAAAATTAAAAATTTTTACATTAACATTAATGAAAAATATATATCTTTAAACGTATAAGAGAAAATTTCAGAAAGGACTTAATTTTAAATGAGTTCTTGCTAATTGACCAGTTTTACATATTCGGCACGACATATATATATATATATATATATATATATATATATATATATATATATTGATGGATAGATAGATAGATAGATATATATACATATATACATATGTGTGGGGGTGTGTATACTCACCTCATTGTGCTCACCTAATTGTGGTTGCAAGGGCCGAGACTCAGCTGCTGGTCCCGCCTCTTCACTGAACGCTACTAGGTCCTCTCTCTTTCCCTGCTCCATGAGCTTTATCAAACCTCGACTTAAAGCTATATATGGTCCCTGCCTCCACTACTTCACTTGCTAGACTATTCCACTTCCTGACTACTCTATGACTGAAGGAATACTTCCTGACATCCCTTTGACTCATCTGAGTCTTCATCTTCCAATTGTGACTCCTTGTTTCTGTGTCTCCTCTCTGAAACATCCTGTCTCTGTCCACCTTGCCTATTCCACGCAGTATTTTGTATGTCGTTATCATGTCTCCCTTAACTCTCCTGTCCACCAGTGTCGTCAGGCCGATTTCCCTTAACCTTTCTTCGTAAGACATTGCCCTTAGCTCTGGAACTAACGTTGTCGCAAACCTTTGTACTTTCTCTAATTTCTTTACTTGCTTGATCAAGTGTGGGCTCCAAACTGGTGCTGTATACTCCAGTATGGACCTGACGTACACGCTGTACAGTGTCTTGAACGATTTCTTACTAAGGTATCGGAACGCTATTCTCAGGTTTGCCAGGCGCCCATATGCAGCAGCAGTTATCTGGTTGATGTGCGCTTCCGGAGATGTGCTCGGTGTTACGGTCACCCCAAGATCTTTCTCCTTGAGCGAGGTTTGCAGTCTTTGGCCACCTAGCCTATACTCGGTCTGCGGTCTTCTTTGCCCTTCCCAGATCTTCATGGCTTTGCATTTGGCGGGGTTAAATTCGAGAAGCCAGTTGCTGGACCAGGTGTCCAGTCTGTCCAGGTCTCTTTGAAGTCCTGCCTGATCCTCATCTGATTTAATTCTCCTCATTAACTTCACATCATGATACCTCATCACGTACCATGACTTGTTGTTGCCTCCCTGTCAGGTATTCCCTGATCCATTGGAGTGCCCTTCCTGTTATATGCGCCTGATGCTCCAGCTTCTGCACTAATCTCTCGTGAGGAACTGTGTCGAAGGCCTTCCTGCAGTCCAAGAAAATGCAATTAACTCACCCCTGTCTCTAGTGTCTTACTTCCGTTACTTTATCATTAAACTTCAGAAGGTTTGTGGCGCAGGATTTGCCTTCCATGAATCCATGCTGGTTGTCGTTTATACTCTTGTTCCGTTCCAGGTGCTCCACCACTCTCCTCCTGATAATCTTCTCCATGACTTTGCATACTATATACGTCCGTGACACAGATCTATAGTTTAGTGCCTCTTTTCTGTCTCCTTTTTTTAAAAATGGGAACTACATTTGCCGACTTCCATACCTCAGGTAGTTGCCCCAGTTTAAAGGGATATGTTGAAGATTGTGGTTAGTGGCACACACAGCATCTCTGCTCCCTCTTTAAGGACCCACGGGGTGATGTTGTGCGTGTGCGTGTATATGTGTGTGTGTGTGTGTGTGTGTGTGTGTGTGTGTGTGTGTGTGTGTGTGTGTGTGTATGTGTGTGTGTGTGTGTGTACTCACCTCACCTATTTGTGGTTGCAGGGGTCGAGTCCTAGCTCCTGGCCCCGCCTCTTCACCGGTTGCTACTAGACCCTCTCTCTCCCCGCTCCATGAGCTTTATCAAACCTCGTCTTAAAACTGTGTATGGTTCCTGCCTCCACTACGTCATTTTCTAGGCTATTCCACTGCTTTACAACTCTATGACTGAAGAAATACTTCCTACTATCTCTCTGACTCATTTGTGTCTTCAACTTCCAATTGTGGCCTCTTGTTTCTGTGTCCCCTCCCTGGAACATCCTGTCCTTGTCCACCTTGTCTATTCCACGCAGTATTTTATATGTCGTTATCATGTCTCCCCTGACCCTCCTGTCCTCCAGTGTCGTCAGGCCGATTTCCCTTAATCTTTCTTCATAGGACATTCCCCTTAGCTCTGGAACTAACCTTGTTGCAAACCTTTGTACTTTCTCTAGTTTCTTGACGTGCTTTATCAAGTGCGGGTTCCAAACAGGTGCTGCATACTCCAGTATGGGCCTGACATACACGGTGTACAGTGTCTTGAATGATTCCTTACTAAGGTGTCGGAATGCTGTTCTCAGGTTTGCCAGGCGCCCATATGCTGCAGCAGTTATCTGATTGATGTGTGCTTCCGGAGACATGCTCGGTGTTATACTCACCCCAAGATCTTTCTCCTTGAGTGAGGTTTGCAGTCTTTGGCCACCTAGCCTATACTCTGTCTGTGGTCTTCTGTGCCCTTCCCCTATCTTCATGACTTTGCATTTGGCAGGATTAAATTCGAGAAGCCATTTGCTGGACCAGGTGTCCAGTCTGTCCAGGTCTCTTTGAAGTCCTGCCTGGTCCTCATCAGATTTAATTCTCCTCATTAACTTCACATCATCTGCAAACAGGGACACTTCTGAGTCTAACCCTTCCGTCATGTCGTTCACATATACCAAAAATAGCACTGGTCCTAGGACCGACCCCTGTGGGACCCCGCTCGTCACAGGTGCCCACTGTGATACATCATTACGTACCATGACTCGTTGTTGCCTCCCTGTCAGGTATTCTCTGATCCATTGCAGTGCCCTTCCTGTTATATGCGCCTGATGCTCTAGCTTCTGCACTAATCTCTTGTGAGGAACTGTGTCAAAAGCCTTCTTGCAGTCCAAGAAGATGCAATCAACCCACCCCTCTCTCTCTTGTCTTACTTCTGTTATTTTATCATAAAACTCCAGAAGGTTTGTGTGTGTGTGTGTGTGTGTGTGTGTGTGCTCACCTAATTGTGGTTGCAGGGGTCGAGACTCAGCTATTGGCCTCGCCTCTTCACTGATCGCTACTGGACCTTCCCTGTCCCTGTTCCATGAGCTTTATCATACCTTGTCTAAAAACTATGTATGGTTCCTGCCTCCACTACATCGCTTGCCAGACTATTCCACTTCCTAACAACTCTGTGGTTGAAGAAATATTTCCTAACATCCTTTTGACTCAGATGAGTCTTCAGCTTCCAATTGTGACCCTTTGTTTCTGTGTCCCATCTCTGGAACATCCTTTCTGTGTGTGTGTGTGTGTGTGTGTGTGTGTGTGTGTGTGTGTGTGTGTGTGTGTGTGTGTGTGTGTGTGTGTGTGTGTGTGTGTGTATGTGTGTGTGTATGTGTTAAATATACGGAGGTAACACCTATATATTACTGACTGGGGACCCACAGCCTCAGATAAAGAGGTTATTCATCACATAACTAATGGAAATTTTCTTTATGCCCCAGCAACTCTGGATTGGATAGCAGCATAGTCGACTATAACAGAGATCCTCGTGAGCTCGGATATGACGAAGAAACTACAGAACTCTCGCCAGAAGAATCAAGGGACGTAAACTCGAAATTCCTGGGCCTCATCTTTTGGACCATCACCCGCACCACCACCACTGTTACTATGCTTTACACTGACACACGAACCACCATCCGTCTCTCCTACTTCTGTCAGGCTGGACAGGTCGTACTTCCCATCAACAGATGTGGTTAATGCTGGCCAGGTCGACGGCAAGAACATGTCAAGATCCTACGTAGCTGTCCGGTGACAGGTCACTTGCCACTATGAAGATTTGCTGATTTGTACATGAGGAAGTGAGTCCAAATATATTTGATGAACTTGAAGCGTCGTGTTTTCTTTGTATACATTCTAATTTCGACCCCGTCGTTTCTTAATAAGTATAATCTTTTAAGGGATACCTGATATAAGATAATAGAGGCTGTTGAGCTTTTTTTTTTCTTTTTTTTTGTCTTTTTCCATTGGTTCCACATCACGGCTTGAGAACGCCTCTTCAGATCAGTTTCAGACTGCCAGTGATTTTTATCCCACTGGTACTGTGCTGTCTAGGTGCCAGTTGTGTAAATAAAAATAGCAGAGTTGTTTTCTTGGGATAAATTGAAAAGTCTCATCTGATTAATATTTAAACTCTAGCTTATTATTATTTTTTTATTATCACACTGGCCGATTCCCACCAAGGCAGGGTGGCCCGAAAAAGAAAAACTTTCACCATCATTCACTCCATCACTTTCTTGCCAGAAGGGTGTTTTACACTACAGTTTTTAAACTGCAACATTAACACCCCTCCTTCAGAGTGCAGGCACTGTACTTCCCATCTCCAGGACTCAAGTCCGGCCTGCCGGTTTCCCTGAACCCCTTCATAAATGTTACTTTGCTCACACTCCAACAGCACGTCAAGTATTAAAAACCATTTGTCTCCATTCACTCCTATCAAACACACGCAGGAATGCCTGCGTACAACACCGTAATTCACACAACCACTTGATAAACTACAGAAACTCAAGACTTATCACCACAGAAGACAACACTCAATACCGAAGAATCCTGGAATCATCACTTATTTCTATATCCGACAACTTCAACCAGAATAGTGGCTTCTATAACATAGCTGAACCACTTGCCAAGAAACTTCTTCATCGCTATCCCACATAAGAACACTGTAGAAGGTCTGCTCACCAACTTGTCCAGTCTCCTTTCCAAGCTACCCAAGTTTTTAGACTCTACAACCCAACTCTGTACATCATCAGATGCAGCATTCTTCACCTGACCTCAGCCGGACTATAAATACTCGCGTTCCTTCCACCCCAGGTAGTTCTGTTTGTGACTTGAAAAAGCCCACTGTGTGGGCGAAACGTAGTCAATAAAGGATCACATTATACTGCATTTGTGTTTATATTGCCACACTCACGCATGCCTGCTGGAAGTCCAAGCCCCTCGCACACAAAACCTCCTTTACCCCCTCCCTCCAACCTTTCCTAGGCCGACCCCTACCCCGCCTTCCTTCCACTACAGACTATTATACCTACAGAAAATCTCGTATTTTTTGCAGGGGCCAATTTGTCAATTTTATTTAGCATACTTACCCTTCCAGTCTATTCAATAACTGAGGCATCAAGCTGAAGAAGTGAACTGAACGTCATACTGCTTTCAGTCTATACTGTATCCTTTTATTATGGAATTCCCTTTAGCTCCTTAAAAACATAAGAACATAAGAAAGAAGGAACACTGCAGCAGGGCTACTGACCTATGCGATGCAGGTCCATGCCCCCCCCCACCTCCGGATTAGCCGAATGACCCACCTAGTCAGATCACTCCCACTTAAGGAAAGAGCAAGGCATCAGACCTAGTACCACAAGCTAGTCAGGTCCAACTCACACCCACCCACACCCATCATGGAAAATTCTCGGAGAAGAAAGCTTTTACAAGTTATTAATTATAAATTTAAAAAATGCTACACTGTAGCACATCGTCTTCCACAGGAGAACAACCACAATGAGTTCCCGGTTTCTATAATATAGCAGCGATTCTCACTAGGAAGAACACAAGAGCGAAGGAACAGTGTGGTGGGTTAATGCTTACTAGACAGACAGTATCAAACACGCATTTCCATCACTGATCATACACAATTTCCCAGCCGCTGACACCTACGATGTCAGCGCCTGAGGAATTGTATATGATCAGGTTTAATACCAGAGGAGAACAGCTTCAGTTATCTGCTGAGCGCCAGATAGGTTAGGTTAGGTAAGGTTTGTCACGAAACAGGTCATGTTTTTCTTGACGCGGGTCTTAGTTATATAATGATCCACAGCTGGTGCTTTTGGTCATGTGACCGAGGCCTTCCGCTGGCTTACTTCTCCACCCCTTTAAAAATTATGGTCATAGTTATAATCATTTTGTTTTTAAAAGCGCCAGACTTACGCGTTTCCTATTTGTACAGATAGAAAGCGCGTTTGTCCGGCGAGCAGCAGACGGTGGATCAAGCCTCCACTACGTCTCGCGCTGACTGACCCGTATGGGTTTAGCGCTTAACATGAATTATTTTTTTTCATTTTCATTTCGAGCGATCATGGAAAGGTATCCCTGGTACACCATAATCCCAACCTACTTTACATCAGTGCACAAGGCTGTTGCAGCACCACGAGGGATGGCCCTGGACGTCAGTGAGGATGGGTGGGGGGGGGGGGTAGGGGTTTTTGATTCACGGAACTGTACACGTCCTCTTCTTCCTTCAAAAGTCCCAGGAACTGGACATCAACCTTTTCCCAGAGATCCAGGAGGTGTAGATCAGCACCTTCAAGGTGTCCCAGGACCGGAGAAAACATGACGATCACATTCAAAAAGAGAACAAGGAGGCACAATACCGTTCCTGGGACAATACACAGATAACACTTTGTAAATGGTCCAAGTCGGACCGAAACGTCGTGGTAAGCTCCTCTCTCCCATGTGCAGGTTATTTATGTACATTCAGGCTGGACTCGGCTCGGAAAGTCCTAGTGAAATGTTTAGAATTTGTCGTTACTCTTGGGTATAAACAAGCAGACAGCTCATTACCATTAAAACTTGTTCATCTATCAAAATTTTGGGGTCCAGTCCCTGGACCCATTATGTACCTCTGTAATCTTTTGACTACCGCCCAAACCATGGATATGCATTGCATAATAAACATATTAAACTAAAATAAAAACTCTGCTTCGTGGGAAGTTACTGTCGTGTTTACATCAGGGAACAACAATAGACTGACGTTTGACTCACGGCAGTTGTTTGCAGATGCTAAAATAATATACCAGAACACACCATTTTAAACCGTAAACGCTGAGATACACATCCTACAGTGTGCGCTGAGATATACATACTTACCTCTCGATGTAATACCCTTGACATATAAATTATAAAACACAGCACCAGAGTTGGTATTACTCCCGAGCGATGATCACTATGGAAGGTTTTGAAGGAACCTGGAAGGGCGCAGGTGGCTCAGGTGGCGCAGGTGGCGCAGGTGGAGCAGTTGGTGTAGTGTGTCATCTGAGCTACGGAGAGTTGAGAACTGTGCGACTAACAATTAGTTAACACACGTTACAGTAGCATCTGGTTGCAGAGTTTTCCTTGACGATTAAACCAACCAGTCATGGGGACTGAAAGTTTTCCAAGTCATTTGTCCCCCATGAAAACACAATTAAACCTGACTCAAAAAACTACAATAACGCAACATGAAACACATAGCAGACCTGGTGGAGTGAAACAAGCCACTTTGACTGTTATTATTTTTTCTCGGGAGGGGGAGGGGGAAGATTATCCTATATAATCTACACATATGTTACTAAGTACGTATTATAATTAATGTAACTGTATTTATGTGTACCTGAATCTAAATAAACTAACCACTAGACCAGCTGACTCTAATAGGAACCATCCAACTCGATATATCACTAAGCATCATAGGGAGGTTAGCATGGGCCACCACTGTAACCACAAATGTAGTTATTTTTACGGGCGAATCCCACACCAGTGTGGCTGTGGCGAGCTCTAGCTCAAGTTCCTTTAAAGCCGCCATCGTGAATTTCAGGACTACCTTGCCATGAGTTCAAATCCACCAGTTCTGTGATCTGATTAGAGTAAAACTTGTTGCATTAAACACTGTATCAAACTGATTCCATGCATCTATCTGTTTTTGTATTTGCGTTTGTTGTGAAAAAAGGGGTGGATACCTCTAATTCCCTGAATCAAGAGCCCTTCACCAGCATTACAGTCATCTGAGAATTCTAAAACCCGACGCAATAGTTTTAACGATAAAAGATAATATTTGAAGAAAATGTGATACATGTTTGTACTAAGATCGTAGCAGCTTGCAGCCTCAGGTGGAGGAGAGAGGAGCGTAAATAACACAATGTTTGGAGGGGATCACAAAATACACTTGGAAGGGGCCATAAATGATGGTTGGAAGGGGCCATAAACGATGGTTGGAGGGGGCCATAAACGATGGTTGGAGGGGGCATAAACGATGGTTGGAGGGGGCATAAACGATGGTTGGAGAGAGCAATAAATGATGGTTGGAGGGGGCCATAAACGATGGTTGGAGGGTGCCATAAACAATGGTTGGAGGGGCCATAAATGATGGTTGGAGGGAGCCATAAACGATGGTTGGAGGGGGCAGTAAAGATGCCCAAGGGTTCCACTTGTGTTTTATTCATCAACGTGATGATATAGTTTGCTGTAATCTAACATGACATCACTACGGTACGTTGCACCTTCAAGAGTGTTCAGAAGAACTTGTAAATGTAACGCTTCAGAGAAAAATTCTGTAATGAATGATGTGGATATAATTAAAACAAAACATGCATAGCTCCTTAAATTTTATTTGTTTGGACTCAGTTCCTCGTGTACATTATCTAGAAAGTTTGAAATCGACAAGTCAATGGCCGCTGGATTAAAACACTCATCCACAACCTTGCTCTTGCCAGTTCCTCATCAAGACCGTCGCCATTACCCAACACATCTGAAGGTGGGAAGCTGCAGTTGTCCAGCCTGGCAGAAGTAAGAGAGGCGGATGGTGGTGCTGGTGTTCGTGTAGAGCATCGTGACAGTAGTGGTGGAATGGGTAGTCGTCCACACATTAATGAAGAACTTGTCGCTCTCTGGAGTCTCCTTATCCTGTGGGATCGAGTCGGTCGTTGTGCTGGCCGGGGTAGAGTCATCTTGGCTACTCTCCAGGATGCTGTAGGGTGAGATGACAGTTTAAAGTTTGTTTTAACAAGTACTTGCATATTAATGGAGCATTCCTAATGCTGGAACTACCCTATCCATTCTTGGATCAAGTTGTTTACCTCCAATTTCTTAGGCGCTGCATGTCTACTGTGGGATTAATGCTTTCCTATGAATATTTAAAATTTAGTAATAAGAAATAATAATAATAATAATAATGCTATTATACTTGGAGAGGGTTTCGGGGATCAACGCCCTCGCTGCCCGGTCTGTGACCAGGCCTCCTGGTGGATCAGGGCCTGACCAACCAGGCTGTTACTGCTGGCCACACGCAAGCCAACATACGAACCACAGCCCGGCTGGTCAGGTACTAATTTTAGGTGCCTGTCCAGCGCCTTCTTGAAGACAGACAGGGGTTTATTGGTAATCCCCCTTATGTATGCTGGGAGGCAGTTGAACAGTCTTGGGCCCCTGACACTTAATATAATAATAAATAATAATAATAATATAATTATGAAATTAAATAAATAAATATATTAACTATATTATTTAGACATTCAGTTTCCTACTAATGCGCGGGTTCAGTCTTGTCACAGAAGAACGACTGACTGCTTTTGATCTGTTCCTGCTAGAATGTTAAATAATTTTTGGGGGCTCATTATGTTTGTCCCAGTCGTCTTTCAGCACCCTTCTAGGGCGGTGCCTTTATGTCGGTGAAGGGCTCTTGGTCCATGGAAATAAAGCTGACCTTCCCTTCCTTGGATCGAGTCTGGCTGCCTCGCATTTCCCCCATGAATTTGATAACATTAATCCTCTATACTGCCTAGCGGTTTAACGCTTCCCCATGAAGAAAATTCTATCTACTCCCATCTGGCGTTTTTAGAAAATGACTTTTTGCAGTACTCACTCTCCTAAATTGCTGTTTTTAATATTTTCGTCATTCACTGTCGAAAGGCCACTGGAGCTCCTCTTCCTGCGCCGCCCCCTACACAAAACTGTGCTGGAGCCTGACAGGCAGGAGAAGAACACTGTGGAAGTGACCATCACTACGTCAGTGTAGGTGGTCGTCGAGTACCTCCCGAAGATGAATCGTTCCTGATCACTGATCCCATCTGGAGGTTTAGTGTATGTACTGCTTGCTGCCACCGCAAGCTGTTTCTGCACACCTTCAGCAGCCTCTGCAGGTTTTAACTGTTGCTCCTGCTGCTGCTGCACTCCTTCAGCAGCGGCAGCAGTCTTGGATTGCTCATCCTGTTGCTGCACGCCTTCAGCAGCCGCCGCTGTCAGACACAGCACACCTACGACCACTAGCACCGCACTTCTCATCTGTAATGTTGTGAAACATGAATGTTAATATATTATGAGCTTCTTCAGTGTTAAGCTTAGCATATATTATTTCTTAGTTTACAGTCATTGCAACACGTCTTTCACAACAGAAATATTGTCCTGATTCTCCATGTTGTGTGTGTGTGTGTGGGATTGTTCTTACCTCTTTGTGGCTGCAGGTGTCGATTCACAGCTCCTGGCCTCCCCATTTCACTGGTTGCTACTAGGTCCACTCTCTCCCTTCTCCATGAGCTAATAGTATCTCTTCTTAAAGCTATGTATGGATCATTCCTCCACTACATCACTTTCCAGACTATTCCACTTTCTGGCAACTCTATAGATGAAGAAAAACTTCCTAAAATTCCTGTGACTCATCTGAGTCTTCAACTTCCAGTTGTGACCCCTTGTTGTTCTGTCCCATCTCTGAAACATTCCGTCCCTGTCCACTTTGTCAATTCTTCTCAGTATTTTGTATGTCATTATCATGTCCCCCATATCTCTCATGTCTTCCAGTGCCCTCAGGTTGATTTTCCATAACCTCTCCTCGTAGAACATACCCCCTAGCTCCGGAACTAGTAGGACCGAAACGTCGTCGTAAGCTTCTCTCTTTTATGTGCGGTTTATTTGTGTATCGTTCCAGTCACGGTATTGTGCCTTTTTTTGTTGTTTCCGGAACTAGTCTTGTTGCAAATCTTTGCAATTTCTCTAATTTCTTGACGTTCTTGACCAGATGTTGGTTCCACACTGGTGCTGTATACGCCAATATGGGCCTGTCGTACACGGTGTACAGAATCTTGAACGATTCCTTGCTGAGGTATCGAAACGCTATTCTTAGGTTTGCCAGGCGCCCATATGCTGCAACAGTTATTTCGTTGAGGTGTGCTTCAGATCTGCTCGGTACTATACCCCAAGATCCTTTGTGTGTATGTGTGTGTGTTTTATAATCACTTAAGTATCGTAATCATGGTCTCTTTAACTATCACTCACTACTTGTGTATTAATCTGTTCTGTGTATTTATACCACCTTGTATTTGCATTGCTTTAAATAAAATATAAAAAAACAACTACTGTAGCCTTCATTCATCGATCGTATTTCCTTGACTCACTATTCCTCATTCACTACCTTACTCTAAACTCCCACTCACCGCTTCCTCACTCACCACTTCCTCACTCACCACTTCCTCGCTCACCACTCATTCCCTCATTCGCCAAAGGAAAGACACACTTACTCTTGCTGCTACAGTAATTACTAGTAACTCTACTGACAAGTCGAGCATGTATATATATATATATATATATATATATATATACACACACCCACTTGCAATGCTCAACTATTTTCGGTGATGTGAGTGGATTTTCCTCGGGAAATTGTGTTATTTATAGAGGCTCCAGCCTTCCTGTGTATCTTTTATGGTTGGTTTTGCCTGACGTGGGGCTGGTGTGAGTACGTTATGCTGCAGTCTGACGTCCAGTCTGTTCCTCTTCACCCGGACAAGAAAGAGCACTTGCGGGTCTCTGGTTACCCCTTGAAGATCACCAACTGCCTGAAAGGAGAATCGGGATTCTATCGCTCCTTGCGCTGAATAACCTTCCCTGGCTTACACTTCGTGAAAAACGTTTTGCAAATCAAATTATTCTGCCGCACTCTATCACAGGACAATGTAAAGCTTATTATCTCTATCTTGAGTAGCTTATAGGGCTCCCCTAGCTGCACGGGAAAGGTGAACCACTCGGTCAAGATGCAAAACCAAGCTGGTATACAAAGGAAAGAGCCTGTAGATGAAAGGGTTGACTTAGCCACAAAGGATGAGCAGGTAGCTTCCATCATACCAATGAGACTAGAAAAGTCAAAACGACTGGTTCAAAAACTGTACAACAAACGAAATTCAATTGCTACATGAAAATCAGAAGTATAGTATAAGACAAGAGCACAATACTAACCACTGCTTACCAACAGGATCCTGACTACAACGCACACATATTCATAGGCTGTGAATAGGCTGTCACATTACAAGCAGGATAACTTCAGTGCTACAGAAAAAGAATCTGGTTAGTCAGGAGAGAGGTTCACTCTTTCATACTGTAGCACCGATTTAACTGCCAGGCACTGTGCACTCCGAATTCGTGTGAATTTATTCGGTACACACAAGACCAGCCACATACCTGTAGCCATCTTGGCCACCTGTAAGCGCTGTAACCAGAACCATCTAGTGGTTTTACACAAGCTTAGATGGTATGATGAACGCTGGGTGTGCTGGGGCATTCTGATCTGGGGGGAAAGGGGGCGCTGGAATAGTTCACTTACCTGGTGGGCGAAACATCATCTCAGTAAAATGCCATAAACAGCACATTGTGTCGTATTGGCATATTTGTCAGTAACATCATGATATACAGAAGAAGCTTTTGGATGAAACCACGTTTTACTCTGGATAGAGCTTGATTAACGGAAGCTTGAGCTGCGAGTCTTTAGTACCAGCAAATTATATATTGAAATCAGAGGAACGCTGCATAAAAATGCATATTATACTGTAGCAGCGAGCTGTTGAGATTATTATAGACGATAAGGACAAATGAGATAGACATTTTTTTCAGGTGAATATGTGTATATAATGTTTGGACTCTTTTTCCCATGTACACTATCTACATTATTTCTAAAACTTAAAATTAAGAGCACTTTCTGGTCAGTTTAGGTCGAGGACTCTTTGTGTTAGTACAGGATTTTATAGGCCCTTCCGGGGGAAAAAGTGGCCAAGTTGTGGCGTTACTTTCCGCCACCACACTTGAAGGTGGGAAATATTTCTTGTCCAGCGTTGCAGTAGTAGGAGAGGCGGATGGTAGTGCTGGTGTTGGTGTAGAACATAGTGACGGAGGTGGTGGTTTGAGTTGTCGTCCAGATGGTGAAGAACTTCTGGTTGGTAGACGCTGATGTATCGTCTTGAGACTTTGTTGACTTGTCCTCGTCTGGTGTTTCAGTCGCCCCGTCGATGCTACTCTCCAGATCACGTCTACGGTCACAAAACAAAAAAAGGATGTCAACAATTGCTTCTTTTTAATGCGTCACGTAATAATATATCCAAGACAGAACAAGTTACGTAATAATATATCCAAAACAGAACTCGTAACTATATATTTAGTTTAGATACTGATTTGACATGAATTTCCCCACAAAATCCTTTTCTGATTTCATTTTTCTTGCATAATTTTCATAAACAAGGAAAAGAAGTTGCTTTGCCAATGATAATTGAACTAATAGTTTCCATACAGCTTCACGGTTGTCTATGTAACCCAAGTTGAGTGTTTGGGTTCCGTAGAAAACCTAATCAATATTCCAGTTCATTCCGAACTGACTTGCATAATCCGGCGTGACTTGTCCAATATTATCATTTAGTCTAACACGGTGCTTGGAAAACTTAGTTTTTTACAAATTGGAACATGAACTCGTCTAAAGGTGTGATATCAGGGAGCATAGTGAGTGATAAGACCATCTGATAGGGCCATCACGCCTAATCTATCTTCCATTATTATTATAATCATTGGGAGCGCTAAACCCGTAGGATTATACAGCGCATGTGGGGGGATGGAAGATATTCAGGCTCAATTCAGAGAACCTGAGCACAAATCCAATTCCCTAGATCAAGAGCCCCTCGCCAGCATCGAAGAGGCTCCCTTGAGGGGCCATCTATCTTCCAAGGATGCTGAAGCGTGAATATATAAAATAATTAATTTGGCAATAGAATTGTGGATGAATAGAATAAATTGGATGAGTGGAACTAATTGTCAAACACTATCAGTAACACGAATATGTTTTGTAGCTTTAGAAATAGATAAATACACGAATGGTAATGGTATACCTTATTTCTTTTTTGAATTCCCTCTTAAACTGAATATATTGTTCAATGAGGTGATCCTCATCTCTTGAGATTTGCCTATAAATGTATTTCTTTTCACCCAATATATTCAAGTATATTGTTAATCCATTTAGGGTCATTCGTGCGAGATCTAAATTCTCAATTAGGAATATGTGCAGCTTGGCCAGCTTGTTCCTGTGCTCTGGAAAATATTATATTAGTAACCATGACCACCATCTTACCGATATCTTCACGATAGTCCCTAGGCTAACCCAGTCTACACTTCTCAAGTGATTTGTGATCATTTTCTCCAAGCTCTTCATTAACCTCAAGATTATGACTTGGACACTTGTGCAACACCTGAGTATCTTTATTCTGTAGATGTTTCGCAAACAGTGGCTTTATCAGTATAACACAGAAGACTGAGAAGGTAGAGGATGAGGTAATCAGTCCCTCAGGCGTCTAATTCATCATCCTGTCAGTATTATATACCAATGATGTAAAAACCTCAAGATTATTTATCAGACCATGTTTGTTTCGACAAGGCAGGCCCTACTCACACCTTCCCATTTATTCCTGTGTATTAGTCGAAATCATTTTTCAAGCTATCCAAAAATCCGTTTCTATGACATTACTTGGAAGCTTGTTTTCCTATTGCTACTCTCTCTCTCTCTCTCTCTCTCCCTCCTTGTCTTTGTTATTTGCTAGAGTTACCCCTCGATACTTACTTTTCCTCCTCAGTGAGCACCTCCAGGACTCTTTCAACACTCTTCTTGCGTCGTCCTTTACAAACAGTTGTTGCCTTGGTACCTGAGAGGCAGGAGAAAAACAGTGTGGAAGTGACCATCACCACATTAGTGTAAGTCCTAGTCGATGCTACCCCGAAGAAGCGCTCACTTTGCTTGCTTAGTTCTGGAGGGAGTTTGACTTCATTTTCATCCGCAGCCTCCTGAGGGAGAGCCAGGTCCTCCAGCTGCACGCCCTCAGACACCTCCAGCAGGCACACCACCAACACCATCACCAACGTCAGTCCTCGCATCTGTAAACAAAAAAATCATACACAAAATACTCCAATGCATTATGTTAGCTAACTTTGATTGGATAAAAGGGCACAATACCGTGACTGGAACAATACACAAATAACCAGCATGTAGGAGAATCAAACAACGTATCGATCAGATTTGGACCATTAACTAGTAACTTGTCACATACAAGTTTCACTGTCCTATGTGAGGTTATTTGTTAGCTAATTTAGTTTAAAGCCTATTGGCTGCACGTGACTAACAAAAGTTGCAAGTCATTTGTGTTGTAACATAAATAATAACCTACATTTTTGTGAAGCGCTAAATCCGTGTGAGTCAGTCAGCGCAGGGATGGCTGGAGGCTCGAACCCCCATTTAGTTGGGGGAGAATACACCAGCACAAAAGAAGCTTAATCCTTATAATGAGGATCTAACTTAATTCAAGAGTATATACGCTGATAGATACACACTCCCTCGATGTACAAATACGCTGTATATTCCTGTTCGTAATGTATGGTATAGGATGCATACCAGTGAGCTTAGTACACAATAAAATTGAATATCCTATGCATATCATTCAACTGAGTAGGACGTTGAATGTATATGTATAATATTGTCACGCTGCAAAACACACAAAAACAGAACTCATACTTCATTAATAAGTTAACATTTCGCGGGAGATCAAGCTTCTTCACAACCACAATTATTAAAAGACAGTAATGTAGATGAATGGTTGAGAGAATCGACAGGATGATGAATTGGACACTTGTGCAATATTTGGGTATATTTATTGTGGAAACGTTTCGCCAACTAGTGGCTTCCTCAGTCCAGTATATAGAAGAATAGTTGGAGATCAGGAGTATGAGGTAATCGGTCCCTCAGCCTGGAGTCGATATGATCAGTCCATCAGACTGGTCACATATATTCTCACGTTCCTATATACTCACTATATACTTGAGAAATCCAAGATAGCCTGTGCTGTGGGAACATTAGTGGCCCGGTGGCCTGGTGGCTAAAGCTCCCGCTTCACGCACGGAGGGCCCGGGTTCGATTCCCGGCGGGTGGAAACATTTCGACACGTTTCCTTACACCTGTTGTCCTGTTCACCTAGCAGCAAATAGGTACCTGGGTGTTAGTCGACTGGTGTGGGTCGCATCCTGGGGGACAAGATTAAGGACCCCAATGGAAATAAGTTAGACAGTCCTCGATGACGCACTGACTTTCTTGGGTTATCCTGGGTGGCTAACCCTCCGGGGTTAAAAATCCGAACGAAATCTTATCTTATCTTATCTGATCACATTAGTAATCTCTGAATGATTTAAATGACAATTACTGATGGTACCCAGTTTGGACAAGTGTTCGGCACATGTTCCAGTTTATTTACGAGGATCATTTCCAGTGCCTAAGGTGATAGGCCTGAGTAAACACATAGGTTTAATGTCTCGAGTGGACCATACTTC
This sequence comes from Cherax quadricarinatus, assembly GCF_038502225.1. Classification (NCBI taxonomy): domain Eukaryota; kingdom Metazoa; phylum Arthropoda; class Malacostraca; order Decapoda; family Parastacidae; genus Cherax; species Cherax quadricarinatus. Next base: position 3,662,877 of record NC_091316.1, read on the forward strand.
CTTGTTGCTCTGAGACTACTGGGAGTGAGGTAAGAAAGTCTCATCTCTCTGTTTGCTTGGGATTCTGGACTAGAAGAGACAATTTTTGGCGAGATCATTTACGCTATCGTAACTCACGAAATCGCAATAACACGACTGCAAATAAGTCACGGAAAGGGTGGCCTGTAAATTTTAGGACTCGCTTGTACTGGATACAAGCCCCACATGGAAATAAGTCACTCTGACTTTTTTGGGTTATCCCAGGTTCTCTACACATATGCTGCTATGTATGATAATCTATGTAACTGCATACCTGAATAAACTTACTTACCTGATACGGATCGTTTTTATAGGTTTGCCGGTGAGTCCCGGCTCGGGTCTTCTCCAGATGGTGACCCGGCATTCGGATCGTTAACTCTGTTTACCTGGAGTTTACCTGGAGAGAGTTCCGGGGGTCAACGCCCCCGCGGCCCGGTCTGTGACCAGGCCTCCTGGTGGATCAGAGCCTGATCAACCAGGCTGTTACTGCTGGCTGCACGTAAACCAACGTACGAGCCACAGCCCGGCTGGTCAGGAACCGACTTTAGGTGCTTGTCCAGTGCCAGCTTGAAGACTGCCAGGGGTCTGTTGGTAATCCCTCTTATGTATGCTGGGAGGCAGTTGAACAGTCTCGGGCCCCTGACACTTATTGTATGGTCTCTTAACGTGCTAGTGACACCCCTGCTTTGCATTGGGGGTATGTTGCATCGTCTGCCATGTCTTTTGCTTTCGTAGTGAGTGATTTTCGTGTGCAAGTTCGGTACTAGTCCCTCTAGGATTTTCCAGGTGTATATAATCATGTATCTCTCCCGCCTGCGTTCCAGGGAATACAGTTTTAGGAACCTAAAGCGCTCCCAGTAATTGAGGTGTTTTATCTCCGTTATGCGCGCCGTGAAGGTTCTCTGTACATTTTCTAGGTGAGCAATTTCACCTGCCTTGAAAGGTGCTGTTAGTGTGCAGCAATATTCCAGCCTAGATAGAACAAGTGACCTGAAGAGTGTCATCATGGGCTTGGCCTCCCTAGTTTTGAAGGTTTTCATTATCCATCCTGTCATTTTTCTAGCAGATGCGATTGATACAATGTTATGGTCCTTGAAGGTGAGATCCTCCGACATGATCACTCCCAGGTCTTTGACGTTGGTGTTTCGCTCTATTTTGTGGCCAGAATTTGTTTTGTACTCTGATGAAGATTTAATTTCCTCGTGTTTACCATATCTGAGTAATTGAAATTTCTCATCGTTGAACTTCATATTGTTTTCTGCAGCCCACTGAAAGATTCGGTTGATGTCCGCCTGGAGCCTTGCAGTGTCTGCAATGGAAGACACTGTCATGCAAATTCGGGTGTCATCTGCAAAGGAAGACACGGTGCTGTGGCTGACTCCTTGTCTATGTCGGATATGAGGATGAGGAACAAGATGGGAGCGAGTACTGTGCCTTGTGGAACAGAGCTTTTCACCGTAGCTGCATCGGACTTTACTCTGTTGACGACTACTCTCTGTGTTCTGTTAGTGAGGAAATTATAGATCCATCGACCGACTTTTCCTGTTATTCCTTTAGCACGCATTTTGTGCGCTATTACGCCATGGTCACACTTGTCGAAGGCTTTTGCAAAGTCTGTATATATTACATCTGCATTCTTTTTATCTTCTAGTGCATTTAGGACCTTGTCGTAGTGATCCAATAGTTGAGACAGACAGGAGCGACCTGTTCTAAACCCATGTTGCCCTGGGTTGTGTAACTGATGGGTTTCTAGATGGGTGGTGATCTTGCTTCTTAGGATCCTTTCAAAGATTTTTATGATATGGGATGTTAGTGCTATCGGTCTGTAGTTCTTTGCTGTTGCTTTACTGCCCCCTTTGTGGAGTGGGGCTATGTCTGTTGTTTTTAGTAACTGTGGGACGACCCCCGTGTCCATGCTTCCTCTCCATAGGCTGGAAAAGGCTCGTGATAGGGGCTTCTTGCAGTTCTTGATGAACACGGAGTTCCATGAGTCTGGCCCTGGGGCAGTGTGTTTTGAGATATAGGTTCACGTGAGCTGCAGTCGTTCGGCATATTTAGCATTTTCATTTTTATTATTATAATCAAAAGAAGCGCTAAACCATTAGCATTTTGAAATTGTAGTCTTTTTGGTAGTCTTTATATGCCAAAATACCCTTCAGAATGTCCTCATCTCTGAGTAAGTATTCAAGAGCGTTGATGCAATGACGGTAATGAAGATTCCGACAATTCTTTTTAAGAATTTGCCAGCGAAGTGGCTAGTTTATTGTGCACCCCATATCCATCCTGTGGATGGTAGCGCAAGAGTATATAAATACACAAAAGGCCTAGGAACTAGACCCCCAAAAGTTCTTTGACGGCTGTTGCTGTGACTCCTTGTTTAAAGGCTTCCTGTAAACCACTATCTTGATGTAAATAATATCTCGTCATCAGATTGTGTTCTCGTTTTGGTTTCATTTCAGCTGTTGAGAATATGAGGCCAAGGCTGAGTTCTCCGGTTCCTATTTTGTTGGGTACGTAAAAATCTTTCAGATTCCATGCAGTCATTCATGAGTTGCATAACCACTGCAATAGTTCTGCAACAAAGGCAGCAAAATAGATTTTGAATAATAATTTATTATAATCACGGGGGAGCACTAAACCTGTAGGATTATACAGCGCATGTGGGGGGGGATGGAAGGTATTTAGACTCAAGTCAGGGAACTGGAGCTCAGATCCAATTCCCTAGATCAAGAGCCCCTCACCAGCGTCAAGAAACCTCCTTTGAGGGGGGTGTAATACAGAAAATTAAATAAAAAATTAGGAAGAAAAACAACGATTTATGGAAATGGTTTACAAGGAAGCCTTTGACAAACAATACGGAGTGCATAAAATTATTATTACTGTAATTATAACATCACTCAAGGGAGGTTCCTTGACGCTGGTGAAGGGCTCTTGATCTAGGGAACTGGATCTGTGCTCCAGTTCCCTGAACTGAGCCTGAATGCCTTCCATCCCCCCCAGGCGCTGTATAATCCTACGGGTTTAGCGCTCCCCCATGATTATAATAATTATAATGTAATTATGACAGGACAAAAGAAAAACTACTCCCACTACTGGATCAGTAATGGTATCAGTCATATTATTATTATTATAATAAAAAAAGAAGCGCTAAGCCACAAGGACTATACAGCGGTATCAGTCATAACCGTGACAATCACTAGCCACTCTGAAGACCACTCACCCGACTCATCACTAACAGTCACATTCCATCATCAACACTTACCCCACTCATCACTGGCATCTGGTCACCATCATCAACACTTACCCCACTCATCACTGGCATCCGGTCACCATCATCAACACTTACCCCACTCATCACTGGCATCTGGTCACCATCATCAACACTTACCCCACTCATCACTGGCATCTGGTCACCATCATCAACACTCACCACTGGGATTCAGTCACTATCATCACCCACTCATCACTGGCAGTCACTTACCATCATCACACCGCTACACCTCCCACTCACTCGGACACAACTCAGCGAGTTGTAATTCTTCAACACATTATATATACTTTTCAATATACAGATTTTTTTTCCTCCCAGACTCCAGTTCCTGGTTATTTGCTTCGATTTACCTGAAAAATAAACCGAATTTGTAAATTTATGTTAACCATTTCCTTCTATATTGTTTTCTGTCTTCCTGCAGAGTTCAGTATGTGGCATAAAGCGGCTCCTTATTAGTAAATAAGACGAGAAGAAAATTTCTTGAAGGGAATTATTTTTGAGGATATGAAGGTGTTGATAGATTACGTACCCATTTTTTTTTTTGGGGGGGGGGATCAAATTTTTGTAAATAAGTTTCGTGATGCGCTCAGCAAGTTTATTTAGGCACAGGTACACTTAAGCACAATTATCATACAGTGTAAATTACCCAGGATAACCCACCTAAGATCACCACTGTTTTAATCCTTGTAATGACACTTATTATTATCGGGGGAAGCAATAAACCTGTAGCAATATACCTAAAGCACATGGAGAGTGGGAGGCAATCTGATTAGCTTGAATCAAGAGCACTTCACTGACATCAGAGGGCTTCCACAGAGGAGTGATGATGCCCTTGAGCATTATTATTATAATCAAAAAGAAGCGCTAAGCCACAAGGGCTATACAGCGCTACCCTGCCCTTGAGCATTATTATTATTATTATTATTATAATCAAGGGGGAAGCGCTAAACCCGGAGGATTATACAGCGCCTGGGGGGGGGGGAGGTGGAAGGCATTCAGGCTTAATTCGGGGAACTGGAGCACAGATCCAATTCCCTAAATCAAGAGCCCCTCACCAACTGCCCTTGAGCAACATGTACAAAAAATATAAAAAATATTTAAAATTCACTAGTTGTCTCCTGCCAAGTCAGGCTGACCCAAAGCAGAAAACACATTAACCATCATTCGTTCAATCACTGTCTTTTCAGAAGTGTGATGACATCATATTCATATTATCTTCCAACTGAAACATCTCTGCCATGTACCGATAATAATATTAATATCTTTATTTTCTACAAGGTATACAGGCCTAGCTGACATCAGTGACACTACTATATAGAAAGCCCCTTGTTATAATAAAAAAGAAGCGCTAAACCTACAAGGGTCATACAGCGCTGCCGGGCAGGATTATTATTATAATAAAAAAAAAAGAAGCGCTAAGCCACAAGGACTATACAGCACTGCCGGGCAGGAAAGGATGCAGGGATATTTGGTAGCAAGAGGGAGAGGGATTGAGGTAGAAAGGGCTTTGAGGAGTACTAGAGGCATCATCATGATCATCAGTTTGTGCAGTAAATCAGTTGTTGTCAAAAAGTCAATGAGAGAGACTGGGTCAAAGGAGGATCCATCAGCAAGAAGGGAAGATAAAGTAAGGGCAGCAGAGCGGTGACGACGTTGTAGGTAAATTCTGCCTGCTTGTTGATTAGAGTGGGCAGTCGAACAAAATGTGGATAACGAAAACTGGAACCTGACAATTCTCAAGAGTGGAACAAGGCGCCTCTCCATGAGATACCCATAAGTGGCCGATGATAAGGTGGGAGAGAGTAGTCCCCCAACCTAGACACTGATAAGATGGCCAGAAACCTATACTCGGTTTAATAGAATGAAGTTTATTATGGAGCGGATCAGACCAATGTTGTTGCCAACGGGTGCGAAGGTGGGTAGCAGTTACAGCAAAAGTCAGTGAATGGAACACCTCTATATGAAACTGGGTCATGTACTGCTGACTACACAGTAGTGTCTACTTGTTCGTGCCCTGTATGTCAACACGACCGGGAAACCAACAAAAAACAATATCTTTGTGCTTGCTAGAGATACGGCGTAACCAAAGTTGGATACGAAGAGCCAGGGGATGAGGTGTAAGAAATTTTCATATACGTAGTCTGTAAAGCACTAAGGGAGTCTGAAACAACCATAAATGGCGACACAGGCATAGATGCAATACAGATATGTACTATCAGAATGGCATACAATTCAGCCGTAAAAATGCTAGCCGGGGATAATAAATGCCCTCGCATGACACTGTCCAGAAACACTGCTGAGAATCCAACGCCATCAGAAAACTTGGAACCATCGGTGTACACTGTGATGGCATGAGAATGAGATCAGAAGTGGTTAAGAAAAAGAGTGAGAAGGCACAGTAGGCAGTTGGGCTTTTGGGCATGGCAGTAGGAAAACACATGACCGTCAGAACTTCCCAAAGCCCCTTGTTATGTAATGCATATCGGGAAAATTAGGTCAGTTTTGTCCCAGGATGTGACCCACACCCAGGTACCCACTTTACTGATGGGTGAACATACAGCCGGTGTAAGGAAACACGCTCAATGTTTCAACCCTCGCCGGGAATCAAACCCGGACCCTCACCATGTGAAGCCAGAGCTTCACAAGGATGAGAAATATTCTGATTCCTTGGAACTGTCAGCATTAATTAAGGAACCTTCCTTGAGAAGTATATCACAAGATGTGAAGATGGTTACCTATCAGCAGTTTTCTCAAAATGATCTGCATTTGGCATGTCTTCAAAATACTCAAAAAAGTAATGTCAAATAATAAACTAAAGCTCTGGCATAAATATGCAACTGTTTCAATCTATTTATAATCTCAAAACACCTTAATCTCTTACCTATGTGTATATATCCTGCCATGCTGTGCTACTGCTTATTAATTTTGAGATGTAGGAAAACCTTACCAACTTGATGAGGAAAAATAATTAGAATAAATATACATAACTATTTATTTTACTAAATTACATAGCTGCAAAAATTACAATATGGATGTACAGCAGCTTACAAAAATCATCAATTAGCCCTCATATAGCTACTTTAAATTTGTCACATCATTTACAAAAGAAATCTCATTCATAATTGAGAGCTGTCTAATTATCACTATACTATCACATTACAGCATTTATTGGAGAACAAAAAGGCACAATACCGTGACTGGAACAATACACAAATAACCCGCACATAGGAGTCTCTAGAGAAGCTTACAGCGACGTTCTGGTCCAACTTGGACCATTTACAAAATCACACTAACACAAGAGAGTGAGGGAGACAGTATATATAGGCGAAAGGGGAACAAGGACAGGACCAGGAGCGATAGTGTTAGTGTGATTTTGTAAATGGCCCAAGTCAGACTGAAACATTGTTGTAATCTTCTCTTTCCCATGTGCGGGTTATTTGCATAAGGCATTTATTAGCTATAAAATAATGAGAGTGGTATCTCACAATCCAAATGCAAAGTTTTTGTGATTCAAGTTACAAATATGAAATGGTCCAATCTGAAGACACTGTGCTGAAAAAAAATAAGCTAGATGGTTTGCTAAAAGTTACCACATGCTGTTCTCAAAAACATTTGACACACAATTACAAATACTGTAACAAGTAATCTCAACTCAAAATATGGTACATAGATTTCTTAACCACAGTGAATGGTAATTAATTTCAAAGTACTGTAGAGTGTGATCTCTCAGTCACATTCTTAAGAAATAGTGATTGATTATTCATTGAGAATGTGATCGAGAGATCACTGAAAGCACTTGGAATTTTACCATCCTTCACTGTGGTTAACTTGCATATTAAAATTTCAAACTTATTTATGATCTTATTGTAACAGTACCTTACTAACTACAAGATCAATGTTGTTTCTGGGAGTATTATTTCAAGAGTCTTCAATATGAAAACATTTCACTTAACTATAGTAGTCTATAATATCCAGCACTGACAGAAAAATTTAACTCAAGATAAATAATGTGACTTAATTTTGCTATAGGCCTACAAAAATTAAAAATTATGCATAAAATATAGTATATCAAAACACACTCTTGAAAAAAAGAAAAAATAGAACAAATTTACACAAGAAAATATGTACAGAGTTTTAAAGTTATTCATTAGCAATAATTTTTATAATGTTGCTTCAGAAAAACTGACTAGGTATCATTAGTATTACACTACCATGGCAACTGAAGAACACCATGACAACAAATCTGACAGACTTAACAAAAATTAAGACAATACAGTAATCCTTTCATGTATCTTAAAATTCAGAAACCAATTACCTGACACTGAACTTTTGGATAAGGAAATAAGTGAACAGCAGCAGCAGCAGTAGGGAGAGGAAAAATCAGCAAGAAACTTTTATAGAGTGGACAAAAGGGAATTATTATTATTATAATCAAAAAGAAGCGCTAAGCCACAAGGGCTTCTAGACAAAAGGGAAAAACTAACCCTTCAAGAGGCCTCCATGCTGATGAAGGGCTCTTGATCCAAGACTGACGCTATCCTCCTTTTCACTGGATCAGACATGATGGCTCTTCTTAATCACAGAACAGGTAGGGCTTGGTTTGTTTGCAATTGGGTTTCTACAATTCCATGAGTCGTGATTACTGCTCATTCCCCATGCACTGTATGACCCATATGGGTTTAGCACTTCTCAATGATCATAACTGAATACTGTATATTATATATTGTACTGTATATTATTACTAATTAAATTCAGTAGTAAATTACAGTTTTTCTTTTTTTTTTACAAATGTGAAGAAACTCCTAAGAGGCTAATTTTCTTAGTAGTGAAGGTGGCTCTCCAAAACTATAGGAACAGAGTACTGATGTTTCTAGATATGCCTATTTCTGCTTTATTATTATTATTATGGTACAATATTCACAGAAAACATTAAACCTATGTTGGTCATTCAATGTTTCATGGCAAACCTGCTGAGGATATTATTATAATCAAAAAAGAAGCGCTAAGCCACAAGGGCTTGCTGAGGATAGAAACATGAAGGAAGAGCACAAGGATAGTGGAATGAAGTTAGTAGGTGATGCAGAAAATTGAGTTTCAGAAAGATGAAAAAGACATAAATGCACTGAGGGCCTTTATTTATAAAACATTTCACTCAATACTGGACTTTACTGAGTACCTGATAAAGCCCAGTGTTGGGTGGAAAGGGTGTACAAATAAAGGCCTCTACTGCCTGTGTGTCATTTTCACCAACTGTTGGCATCTTGCCATTGTCTTCACCAAATCAGTTTCAATTAAGTCATGGAGTGGATCTGCATGAATGGAGGATTATCAAAGATGAGGGGAGAGTAAGCATCCCAGGGTGCTGAGGGAGAGGTCAAGTCTAATTCTGCTTATACATTAACAAGAGCATGTGATATGAAAAAAATACAATATATGTTAATATTGGGCAGTTAATAGTCGGACTTGAGTCCTGGAAATGGGAAGTACAATGCCTGCACTTTAAAGGAGGGGTTTGGGATATTGGCAGTTTGGAGGGATATGTTGTGTATCTTTATACGTATATGCTTCTAAACTGTTGTATTCTGAGCACCTCTGCAAAAGCAATGATAATGTGTGAGTGTGGTGAAAGTGTTGAATGATGATGAATGTATTTTCTTTTTGGGGATTTTCTTTCTTTTTTGGGTCACCCTGCCTCGGTGGGAGACGGCCAACTTGTTATATAAAAAAAAAAAAAAAAAAAAAAAAAAATGGGCAGAACTTAAAATGTATGTTTAAATACTGAAAGAATAATTGAGCATAACATGAAGGCTGTGTTAGACAGAAAACTACCTAATTCATTTTATGATTAGACAATTTATTAGATTTATGATGATCTAGTGCAAAGGGGAAAATTTAATTTCGTTAACCACACAGGGTACATATTAAAAATAATAAAAATTATAATAAAATAATAAAACAAGCAAAGCTATTAATATCAAAAAAGTCAAATATAATCTATGGCTGGATTTAATTTTCTATTATGTTAGGCAATAAAGTACATATTGTACTTTAAATATACAATTTATTATAAATTCTTTAATAAACAAAATTTCAACTGTACAAACTATCTTCAGAACAGAGGATGTAATTTCCTACACACGAGGACAACACTTCCAGCATCACAACAACAAATATGGCTAAATTAATAATTTTCATTACTAACTGCATATCAAACAATGACACCAAATACTACTGCATATAATGATCACGCATGGCATTAATTAAGTCAGCTAAGGTACAGAGCTGCATTAATTACATCATGGTACCAATCAGTAGATCCATATTACCAATTAACAATCAAAGTAAAAATTAACAATCAGTCACAGTGCTTCCCACAGTTGTAATTAATACAGACAACCATGCAGAAAGGGAAACATCAAGTCAAGTTGGTAGACTTTATACAAATAATGGATTAATCATAATGGGTCATAATAAGCGTGTATGCACCTGGAGAAGAGAGGAATGTAGAGGAGAGAGATTTTGGGAGATGTTAAGTGAATGTATAGGAACCTTTGAACCAAGTGAGAGAGTAATTGTGGTAGGGGACCTGAATGCTGAAGTAGGAGAAGCTTTTAGAGAGGGTGTGGTAGGTAAGTTTGGGGTGCCAGGTGTAAATGATAATGGGAGCCCTTTGATTGAACTTTGTATAGAAAGGGGTTTAGTTATAGGTAATACATATTTTAAGAAAAAGAGGATAAATAAGTATACAAGATATGATGTAGGGCAAAACGACAGTAGTTTGTTGGATTATGTATTGGTAGATAAAAGACTGTTGAGTAGACTTCAGGATGTACATGTTTATAGAGGGGCCACAGATATATCAGATCACTTTTTAGTTGTAGCTACACTGAGAGTAAAAGGTAGATGGGATACAAGGAGAATAGAAGCATCAGGGAGGAGAGAGGCGAAGGTATAAACAAAAAGAGGAGGCAGTTAGGGTAAGATATAAACAGCTATTGGAGGATAGATGGGCTAATGAAAGCATAGGCAATGGGGTTGAAGAGGTATGGGGTAGGTTTAAAAATGTAGTGTTAGAGTGTTCAGCAGAAGTTTGTGGTTACAGGAAAGTGGGTGCAGGAGGGAAGAGGAGCGATTGGTGGAATGATGATGTAAAGAGAGTAGTAAGGGAGAAAAAGTTAGCATATGAGAAGTTTTTACAAATTAGAAGAGTATATGGAGAAAGAGAGAGAGGTTAAGAGAGTGGTGAAGCAATGTAAAAAGAGAGCAAATGAGAGAGTGGGTGAGATGTTATCAACAAATTTTGTTGAAAATAAGAAAAAGTTTTGGAGTGAGATTAACAAGTTAAGGAAGCCTAGAGAACAAATGGATTTGTCAGTTAAAAATAGGAGAGGAGAGTTATTAAATGGAGAGTTAGAGGTATTGGGAAGATGGAGGGAACATTTTGAGGAATTGTTAAATGTTGATGAAGATAGGGAAGCTGTGATTTCGTGTATAGGGCAAGGAGGAATAACATCTTGTAGGAGTGAGGAAGAGCCGGTTGTGAGTGTGGGGGAAGTTCGTGAGGCAGTAGGTAAAATGAAAGGGGGTAAGGCAGCCGGGATTGATGGGATAAAGATAGAAATGTTAAAAGCAGGTGGGGATATAGTTTTGGAGTGGTTGGTGCAATTATTTAATAAATGTATGGAGGAGGGTAAGGTACCTAGGGATTGGCAGAGAGCATGCATAGTTCCTTTGTATAAAGGCAAAGGGGACAAAAGAGAGTGCAAAAATTACAGGGGGATAAGTCTGTTGAGTATACCTGGTAAAGTGTATGGTAGAGTTATTATTGAAAGAATTAAGGGTAAGATGGAGAATAGGATAGCAGATGAACAAGGAGGCTTTAGGAAAGGTAGGGGGTGTGTGGACCAGGTGTTTACAGTGAACAGTATTTAGATAAGGCTAAAGAGGTTTTTGTGGCATTTATGGATTTGGAAAAGGCGTATGACAGGGTGGATAGGAGGGCAATGTGGCAGATGTTGCAGGTGTATGGTGTAGGAGGTAGGTTACTGAAAGCAGTGAAGAGTTTTTACGAGGATAGTGAGGCTCAAGTTAGAGTATGTAGGAAAGAGGGAGATTATTTCCCAGTAAAAGTAGGCCTTAGACAAGGATGTGTGATGTCACCATGGTTGTTTAATATATTTATAGATGGGGTTGTAAGAGAAGTAAATGCGAGGGTCTTGGCAAGTGGTGTGGAGTTAAAAGATGAAGAATCACACATAAAGTGGGAGTTGTCACAGTTGCTCTTTGCTGATGACACTGCTCTTGGGAGATTCTGAAGAGAAGTTACAGAGGTTGGTGGATGAATTTGGTAGGGTATGCAAAAGAAGAAAATTAAAAGTGAATACAGGAAAGAGTAAGGTTATGAGGATAACAAAAAGATTAGGTGATGAAAGATTGGATATCAGATTGGAGGGAGAAAGTATGGAAGAGGTGAATGTATTCAGATATTTGGGAGTGGACGTGTCAGCGGATGAGTTTATGAAAGATGAGGTTAATCATAGAATTGATGAGGGGAAAAGGGTGAGCGGTGCACTTAGGAGTCTGTGGAGACAAAGAACTTTGTCCTTGGAGGCAAAGAGGGGAATGTATGAGAGTATAGTTTTACCAACGCTCTTATATGGGTGAAGCATGGGTGATGAATGTTGCAGCGAGGAGAAGGCTGGAGGCAGTGGAGATGTCATGTCTGAGGGCAATGTGTGGTGTGAATATAATGCAGAGAATTCGTAGTTTGGAAGTTAGGAGGAGGTGCGAGATTACCAAAACTGTTGTCCAGAGGGCTGAGGAAGGGTTGTTGAGGTGGTTCGGACATGTAGAGAGAATGGAGTGAAACAGAATGACTTCAAGAGTGTATCAGTCTGTAGTGGAAGGAAGGCAGGGTAGGGGTCAGCCTAGGAAAGGTTGGAGGGAGGGGGTAAAGGAGGTTTTGTGTGCGAGGGGCTTGGACTTCCAGCGGGCATGCGTGAGCATGTTTGATAGGAGTGAATGGAGACAAATGGTTTTTAATACTTGATGTGCTGTTGGAGTGTGAGCAAAGTAACATTTATGAAGGGATTCAGGGAAACCAGCAGGCCGGACTTGAGTCCTGGAGATGGGAAGTACAGTGCCTGCACTCTGAAGGAGGGGTATTAATGTTGCAGTCTAAAAACTGTAGTGTAAAGCACCCTTCTGGCAAGACAGTGATGGAGTGAATGATGATGAAAATTTTTCTTTTTCAGGCCACCCTGCCTTGGTGGGAATTGACCAGTGTGTTAATAAAATCAAAATATATTACAAAACCTTGCCAAGAAAATAATAGAGGTAAAGTTTACTCTAAACTTCATGTTTCTGTTTCTACAGTTGTCAGCACTTTGCATTCTATTCAGTGTGGTCAAGTACAGTACAAATTAAAACAGCCATGGTCCCAATTTAAGATAGGAACTGCACAGTCAGCCATGATACCAGTTAGCTCAATCAAGATGAAATTACAGTGCCAATTTTCTAAGTTATATACTATGGAAAAGCATCAGTATTAAACTATATAAGATACCAAGAACTGTTACAGAGATCCAAGAACTGTTACAGAGATTCAGTGTTTAAAAAATATCACCAAAATGATATGTTCCATTAATTTTTGTAAATAGAATTACATATAACAAAAAGGTTATACACGTACATTCTATTAATGCTCTACAAAACATGTATATCAAAATTTTTTAAAATGAGATATGGTTTACAAAATGTAAAATATCTAATTTCAACAAAGGAAATGACTTTCAATATACTGCATCTACATTCTGACTACTACAGCAATAAACAATGATCATGCTACATATTTATACAAAGCCACTTTGTCGGAAAAACATTATTATGACTATTATTGTATCTTGATACTCAAATGGTTCTCACAAAGAAAATTCTGGCCCCCAGATACCACAAAATATATGTAATATATCTTTCTATGATTTCACACAAATGGTAATAAAAATAGATTTTTTTTAAATAGTATGATTGTTCAACTACTTTTCTGCAATATTTTGAACTTCTATAATAATAAACATGCAGCAAAATAATGTACAGTAGAAAACAAGATTACACGATTGACTTGCACTTTGTGCTACAAGGCTCAGAACGGGAGTTGGAAAGTATTTCACTAGAAAATAAACTTATACAGTATTACAAATACAGTAGGACTCCTGTATCCACGGGGGATATGTTCCAAGGACTGGCCGTGGATACCGAAATCGTGAATGGTAGCAAACCCTACATATAGATCCAGTACATACTTATTATAAAGTTTAATTGATAAATTATGTGCAATAGAGAATTATCACTTTTTTCACTGATGGGGAAGCACTTCACAGCTTTTCTTAGGCTTGGAAGAACTGCCAGCTTCTTTACTTTTGTGCTTTGGGGCCATTATTATACAAAATTAAGAGGTTTTTGAGCCACAGTAAACCGTGGATAACTGAAACCACGGATACCGAACCAAGGGATACAGAGGTCCTACTGTACAAGGAAAGTATCATATTGCCCTTTAAGCCTTTAAGGCAACAAATTTACATACTTGATCTATATCTTTGACATTGCTGTTGAAAAAGAAAGGACCCAAACACAAATCATATAAAAATATGAAAATGCAACTGATATGATAGGTAGCAATGTGTGTAAATTTTTAAAAATAATTTAACCCATAAATGCATACAAAAAAAAAGTTATCTGAACACATTTTGTTTTCCAGTGAAATATTAATATGAACATGTGTGTGTGGGAAACTATGATAAAGATGGTTTTACTACTTTTAAGGCTAGTGTCACAAAAATATATGAGTTGTATGCACACACTGCTGGTCTGGTGAAAGTTGGAGAGGTAAATGGTTGTGAAAATCACTAACAACCCTAGTTTTTTTCTCTGAAAAAGAATTTTTTACATTTCATTCAGTTCTTCAGCTTTATTATTAATTGTATGATTATTTATATGTTTTAATATTGGCTTTGCATGCTTTAGTGAATACAGTATTCTGAATGTTGTTCTATTACATATTTCCAACAACAACAAATGTTAACATACTTGCATTAATTTTTATTTACCAGTACAGGAGTCACTCGTTTTATGCAGGTTCACGTTATACAATGTCCTATTTCTATTGGCAGTTCTGCACATGCAATATGCATTTGCTATATGTAATCGGTGTGGTTCCCAAAGTGTACTGAAAATTCTTCTATGGTCCTGGAACATGTCTACAGCATAAAACAATGAACACCTATATCAAATGATTCCTTACAAAAAACTTGTTGTGAAAAAGTTACTTCTGCATGTCAAACATGAAACAGAAATAAATTATTCAGAGGGTCATTTAGACTCTTATGTTTGCACACTTCTAGTAAAACAGCTACTGAAGGAATGATGGTGAGTATTGTTTCCTTCTCTGAGTCACTCTACCAATGGTGGGAAATGGCTGAAGTGATTAAAAAAAAATAAATGAACACCTTTTTAAGTAAGCTTTATTCAAAATTTTTTGCATATACTATTAAGAGAGAGATTTACGCAAGAATATTGCTATTATATTTTATAGATGTTCTTTTTTTCTCCTTAATACAGACTAAAACTAATGGATCATAACAGAAATGTCATATTATAGAATAAATTCAGAATAAATCTAGGAATTTTCAAAGTCAATGTATCTATAAGGATTCTTGTACACTGATATTAAAGTGAAATATCGAGATTTTAGGCAAAGCCCCTATTAAAATGCAGTTTAGAGTGAATCTTGTTACCTAGCAATTACAGTGGACCCCCCGAGTTTCGTGATTAATACGTTCCAGGGAGCCTGCCGAAAGTCGAAATTCACGAAACTCGAAACCATTTTCCCCATAAGAAATAATGGAAATAAAATTAATCCGTTCCAGACACCCAAAAATGTTAAAATAATTTTTTCTTTCAAATTAAATAAAGATTTACATACTGAAAACAATCAAAAATCAAGTACGTACATGCATATAAAAAATAATAATAACATTACACTTACCTTTACTTAAGACTTCTGGGTGGATGGAAGATGGGAGGAGGGGATAGGAGGAAAGTGTACACTATTGTTTGGAAGGAGAATCTTCTTCCATTAGGACTTCAGGTAGCAAGTCCTTTTCTGGGGTTACTTCCCTTCTTCTTTTAATGCCACTGGGAACAACTTGAGAGTCACTGGACCCCTGTCACACAAAATATCTGTCCAGAGAGGTCTGTTTTTGGCATTTCTTTATGATTTACCTGAAGTGGGACAAGGTTTTGTCACTGAACATGTTGCAGATATGGCTTGTTTCAGCTTGGTCAGGGTGATACTTTTCAACAAAACTTTGCAACTCATTCCACTTTGAACACATGTCCTTAATCACCGAAGAAGGCACCTCCTTCACTCTTTTTTCCTCCTCCTCTGAAGCAAGTTCCTCAGCTGAGGTCTGATGCTGTTCCAGTTGAAGCTCTTGCAGTTCGTCAGTGGTTAGCTCTTTCTTCTGGTCCTCCACCAACTCTTCCACATCCCTGTCACTCACCTCCAACCCCATGGACTTGCCCAATGCCACAACACCTTCTACGACAGGCAGAGGGTCGGCAGGGTCAGGGTCTGCCTCAAACCCTTCAAAATCCCTCTGGATCGTGTTCTTCGCTTTCTTTACCAAAGGGCTTGCACTAGCTTTCCTTGGGCCCATGGTGACTTATTTAGCAGTTGCAATCACAAAAAACAATGGATTATTACGTATGAACCCGCGGGGTGATGGTCACGTGTTGGTAAACAATGGCACACTGAGCATGAATGGCGTGGGAGATTGGCTTTGTGTGCGTGGTGACGGGCGGACGGGTACCAGACGGTTGCCAAATCACGAGTCTAATCACGAAACCCGAGGCCAAATTTTGCCGAAAAAAACTTGCAGAAAGTCGGATTTCACGAAAGTCAATGCTGCCGAAACTCGAGGGTCCACTGTATTTGAAACAAGGCTGATGTGACTCACGAAATCGTAATGACACGATTGAGACTCTATGACCGCGGGTTCAATCCCGGCCGGGGTATGGTTTTTTAAGGCTGATTTCATTTTTTTTTTTTTTTTGTAATCCATAGGGTGATCATATTATAGTGTCCCAAAATTGTTTAACACTTACAAACCCTGAAAAAAAAAATTCTAAATCTAATTTCAAGATATGGCTATCACATAGCCTAACTCAGACATTATGCTAATACTGTGTACTTACAGCTGTAGCTGACCAAATCTTCTGGATCTATCAGTAACACAACTTGTTCAAGCATTCAAGAGTATTTTCCAAGTGAAACATTAAATCTCAAAGAAGACAGTCATACAGAAGAATATCATATACAGAATGAGTATAACCCACTTAACATGGAAGGAGTACCTGCCATCAGTGTACTTGTTTGCATCAAAGAATATGTGGCATAAAGGAATAATCTACACAAAGACCCCAAATTCCCTATGCCAAAGAGATAAGTATATATGAATGAGGCATGTAACACACTGCAAAAATAGATGCATTAGGCTGTAGGACCAGTTTGAAAAATGGCTAACAAAGGAATGGTAGTAAAAATGAGAGCAGGAGAATTCAGCACCAAATGACAGCAGGTTACTGTCATTAGAGGAAAAGAAGCAGAATTATAATGATCATAAGAGTGGAATGTTAGGTAATTAATTTTGATCCAAGAAAGGGAAAAGTAGCTCAGAATCCTTGGATGAAGAGCCCTTCACTGGTATCAAGGCATATATATCTGCCATGTTTGAAGGGCAGATGAATAGAGAGTGAGCACATGGGTGACATGAGGAAATCGTTCGGAGAGACTTCAATGCAAGTGGCTGCAACTGATGGTACATTCTAGAGGACAAAATAGAAAAATGTCATGTATAAAATTGAATATAAATATAGTGCTGGGGAAGAACTGCACCAGACAAATTATTAATTATGAGGCTGGGCTGAGAAGCTGGATACCTGCAAGCAAAGATAGGTGAGTGTACACAAATGCAAGCCACAAACCAAACTTCAACCCTGTAGTTAAAGATAGGTAATCATATGCAAGTTTATAGAGGGGCAACTGATATATCGGATCATTATTTAGTTGTAGCTACAGTTAGAGTAAGAGGTAGATGGGAAAAGAGGAAGGTGGCAACAACAAGTAAGAGGGAGGTGAAAGTGTATAAACTAAGGGAGGAGGAAGTTCGGGCGAGATATAAGCGACTATTGGCAGAAAGGTGGGCTAGTGCAAAGATGAGTAGTGGGGGGGTTGAAGAGGGTTGGAATAGTTTTAAAAATGCAGTATTAGAATGTGGGGCAGAAGTTTGTGGTTATAGGAGGGTGGGGGCAGGAGGAAAGAGGAGTGATTGGTGGACTGATGAAGTAAAGGGTGTGATAAGAGAGAAAAAGGTAGCTTACGAGAGGTTTTTACAAAGCAGAAGTGTTATAAGAAGAGCAGAGTATATGGAGAGTAAAAGAAAGGTGAAGAGAGTGGTGAGAGAGTGCAAAAGGAGAGCAGATGAAAGAGTGGGAGAGGCACTGTTAAGAAATTTTAATGAAAATAAGAAAAAAATTTGGAGTGAGTTAAACAAGTTAAGAAAGCCTAGGGAAAGTATGGATTTGTCAGTTAAAAACAGAGTAGGGGAGTTAGTAGATGGGGAGAGGGAGGTATTAGGTAGATGGCGAGAATATTTTGAGGAACTTTTAAATGTTAAGGAAGAAAGGGAGGCGGTAATTTCATGCACTGGCCAGGGAGGTATACCATCTTTTAGGAGTGAAGAAGAGCAGAATGTAAGTGTGGTGGAGGTACGTGAGGCATTACGTAGAATGAAAGGGGGTAAAGCAGCTGGAACTGATGGGATCATGACAGAAATGTTAAAAGCAGGGGGGGATATAGTGTTGGAGTGGTTGGTACTTTTGTTTAATAAATGTATGAAAGAGGGGAAGGTACCTAGGGATTGGCAGAGAGCATGTATAGTCCCTTTATATAAAGCGAAAGGGGACAAAAGAGATTGTAAAAATTATAGAGGAATAAGTTTACTGAGTATACCAGGAAAAGTATACGGTAGGGTTATAATTGAAAGAATTAGAGGTAAGACAGAATGTAGAATTGCGGACGAGCAAGGAGGCTTCAGAGTGGGTAGGGGATGTGTAGATCAAGTGTTTACATTGAAGCATATATGTGAACAGTATTTAGATAAAGATAGGGAAGTTTTTATTGCATTTATGGATTTAGAAAAGGCATATGATAGAGTGGATAGAGGAGCAATGTGGCAGATGTTGCAAGTATATGGAATAGGTGGTAAGTTACTAAATGCTGTAAAGAGCTTTTATGAGGATAGTGAGGCTCAGGTTAGGGTGTGTAGAAGAGAGGGAGAATACTTCCCGGTAAAAGTAGGTCTTAGACAGGGATGTGTAATGTCACCATGGTTGTTTAATATATTTATAGATGGGGTTGTAAAAGAAGTAAATGCTAGGGTGTTCGGGAGAGGGGTGGGATTAAATTATGGGGAATCAAATTCAAAATGGGAATTGACACAGTTACTTTTTGCTGATGATACTGTGCTTATGGGAGATTCTAAAGAAAAATTACAAAAGTTAGTGGATGAGTTTGAGAATGTGTGTAAAGGTAGAAAGTTGAAAGTGAACATAGAAAAGAGTAAGGTGATGAGGGTATCAAATGATTTAGATAAAGAAAAATTGGATATCAAATTGGGGAGGAGGAGTATGGAAGAAGTGAATGTTTTCAGATACTTGGGAGTTGACGTGTCGGCGGATGGATTTATGAAGGATGAGGTTAATCATAGAATTGATGAGGGAAAAAAGGTGAGTGGTGCGTTGAGGTATATGTGGAGTCAAAAAACGTTATCTATGGAGGCAAAGAAGTGAATGTATTTAAGTATAGTAGTACCAACACTCTTATATGGATGTGAAGCTTGGGTGGTAAATGCAGCAGCAAGGAGACGGTTGGAGGCAGTGGAGATGTCCTGTCTAAGGGCAATGTGTGGTGTAAATATTATGCAGAAAATTCGGAGTGTGGAAATTAGGAGAAGGTGTGGAGTTAATAAAAGCATTAGTCAGAGGGCAGAAGAGGGGTTGTTGAGGTGGTTTGGTCATTTAGAGAGAATGGATCAAAGTAGAATGACATGGAAAGCATATAAATCTATAGGGGAAGGAAAGAGGGGTAGGGGTCGTCCTCGAAAGGGTTGGAAAGAGGGGGTAAAGGAGGTTTTGTGGGCGAGGGGCTTGGACTTCCAGCAAGCGTGCATGAGCGTGTTAGATAGGAGTGAATGGAGACGAATGATACTTGGGACCCGACGATCTGTTGGAGTGTGAGCAGGGTAATATTTAGTGAAGGGATTCAGGGAAACCGGTTATTTTCATATAGTCGGACTTGAGTCCTGGAAATGGGAAGTACAATGCCTGCACTTTAAAGGAGGGGTTTGGGATATTGGCAGTTTGGAGGGATATGTTGTGTATCTCTATACGTATATGCTTCTAAACTGTTGTATTCTGAGCACCTCTGCAAAAGCAGTGATAATGTGTGAGTGTGGTGAAAGTGTTGAATGATGATGAAAGTATTTTCTTTTTGGGGATTTTCTTTCTTTTTTTTTTGGGTCACCCTGCCTCGGTGGGAGACGGCCGACTTGTTGAAAAAAAAAAAAAAAAAAAAAATCATATGCATGAAAAAAAAAGACAGCTAAGATTTTTAAAACTAGTAAAATGGAGAACAAGTAACCACAATACATAATGCCAAAAATAAAAATCAGAAGACACTATAGCAAAGAGTACCTCTACACAATGTGATGCATAGCTGGAATGGGTTGAAAAAGGTAGTATGTGCCACAACCAACAAAAACTTAAAACTTAATTTATGACAGGATATCATAAGCAAAGGTTTACTGAAGCTACAAAAACTAAGTTATCACATATGAGCCAGGTGAATACACACAAGGCGAGATCAAAATGAATTTCAGAGTGAATTTCTTTTTTGCCAAACACTATGTGTTGTAGCTATAATCATACACAGCATAGACGAATACATAAATATACTTTTCATACCTTTCATAAATCCTTTGATATACTGGTATATTCCTGTTCATCATGCAAATTATTATTAGAATCAAAACTAAGCACTAAACCACCAGTGTCATACAGTGCTTCAGGGTCGAGTTAATAAGGGAGGTGAGGAGTGCTAAAGGAAGTATAATCAAAGGTTGTGTAATAAATCTGCTGCTGTCAAATTGTCAAAGAGGGAGTCATCAGTGAGGAGGGAAGATAAAGTAAGGGTGTAGAGCAGTGATGACATCAAAGGCAAATTCTGCGTGCTCACTAATAGGCTGGACAGTCCAACAGAATATGGCAAACTGAAATTGCAGCTTGACAATTCACACAGAGTAGAATCATGCAAAATAAGAGTAAATATCAGTTCATTATCAGGGATGCAAAGAAAATAAGAATCTCAGAATAACAGATAAGATAGACTTTGTTCAGAGCTCTCAAATAAGAGGTTCAATCCACTATACAATTAAGACTACAATACTTCAGAATCTGTAACTGGAGGGATATGTTGTGTATCTTTATATGTATATGCTTCTAAGCTGTTGTGTTCTGAGCACCTCTGCAAAAACAGTGATTATGTATGAGTGAGGTGAAGGAGTTGAATGATGATAAAAGTCTTTTCTTTTTGGGGATTTTCTTTCTTTTTGGGTCACCCTGCCTCGGTGGGAGACGGCTGACTTGTTAAAAAAAAAAAAAAAATTACAAGCTACTTTTATATAGTGCTGAAATTATAAATTAAGGAAAATATTCATTATTATGAGGATAGTAAGGCTCAGGTTAGGGTGTGTAGAAGAGAGGGAGATTACTTCCCGGTAAAAGTAGGTCTTAGACAGGGATGTGTAATGTCACCATGGTTAATATATTTATAGAGATAGTACAATAAAAAATACATTTACACCTGATATATTGTTTATGACAAGGAAAATACATTCTAATTGAATACATTGTATAAATGCTTAAGTCTGAAAAAAAAAAAAAATCCTAGGGTCTTGCAACTAATCTCTTTAAAATGCACACCCTAAATTCTTTTCATTGCTATGTAACATGGCACTTGTAAAATATGAAGATGAAACATAACCTCAAGTTTCCTCTACAAATTGTGGGTTAATATTGAATTGTTTCACCCTCTCCAGGAATGGTATTGTTATTCATTCATGATATATGACTGGCATGAACAAAAAGTTTGCATCAAGATCTGCTGAAAGCAGGAAGACACACATTATTATGAAGGCAGCATTTGGCACATCAACTTTGTCAAACAAGATATCAAAGCTGGATTAATGACAGCCTAGGCATGAAGGAATTCTCTGAAGCAAATTTATCAAATTTTGATGAAGCATGAGTCTGTGAGTAAGTCATGAAACTAGCAGCAGTCATCATAGTGGAGAACTCAAGTATTGCACTGATTTAGATCAGATAATTATAAAACAATGTGAAAACAATGCCGAGACAAAAAATTCAACCATAAGGGCTTGTTTCACCCTGAATTTGTGTCATAAGGTCCCAAAGTAAATCAGGATTTGCAAGCCATTGATGCACACTAAGACAATTCACCAGAATAAGCAGAACAGAGAGCATCAAATTTTGACTGAAGACACCATTCTTACCTTTGAATATCACTGATATCTCCCAGCTCTGGCTCCATTGAGCATTTTCTGCTTACCTCAGCTCAAATATATATTGAAGGAAAGAGCATTTAATGTACAGCAAGTAACAGCAGATAGTGAAAGGAAGACGACCAGTGAAAAATTACCAAGATATACCTTGAAGGTATATCTTGGTCACACCTTGTATAAGCCTCCTGACAAGGACACTTGAAATATTACTAAATCTCTATTCTACAGCTCCATTTCATGCATAAAAAGATCACCTGTCTGTCCTAGTTATGACCCAATAACATGCCTGTATTTATTACACAAAAAATCTAAAAGAAAAACAATTCATGTTTACCCGATTCAAAATCCTTACCAAATATGACTATATTTATATTCCAAAAGCTGTATGGAAAAAGTCTAACATTACTATTCTGAGAGAAAAAAACTGATCTGATAGATAACATATGAAGCAAAATAACGAAATGAGGATTCTGCAAATGTTTTCTGGCTATGGTAAAAGGTAAATCTAAAATAAATTTCAATATAATTATATATGCAAATGTAAATATATAAAGCTTCTATTATTTTCCTATATCAGACAAATCAACTATCCAAAGACTGATATTAAATGCAAACTGATGGGTGGGTCAATAAAAAATGTAAGAAATTGCCTAAATATTAATACATGAAAAATGTACTGTTAAACAAGGCATATATAAAGCCTTTATAACTTTCTGATATATACCAGTGATAATGTATTTTGGTAAATTTGGGAATGGAATATTTGTCAACGAACTAAGGGTGAGAAAATGTGAAAAATGTAATTCCCAAGGAAAGCAGTACAATATATGTAAGCCTAAAAATATATTTGAGTACAGCAGAGTATATGGGTTTTCATTTAACATTATGGCTATCAAACACCTATTGAAAAACTATCATTTATGTTTGGAAATATCTTGAGAGAGATTAAATTACCTTATTACATTTCACTATTAATGAATCAGGGTCTAGGAGCTAGATATCAATCCCAACAAACACAGTACACCAACATTAAAGGCAAAAAATTGAGTTAAAAACTCCTAGAAAACTTATTGCTTGACTACCTAGAGAGCATAGAGTTCACCAAAATGACTTTATATTCCTCAATTTCATGCAAGCCTTTGAAACAGTACCACATGGAAGGCTGGAAAAGGAAGTCTAGATAGCATGGAGGGTGCCTGCATGGATTAAGGATTACTTAAATGACAGGAAACCAAAGAGTTGCAGTAAAGGACGAAGTGGATATTAGAGTCCAAGGCACAGTACTGGGCTCTATAATGCTCATAGCATACATTATTAATCCTTCAGGATTAGTCAAACAATTGGTTGCTTTTACTCCAGTAACAGCAAAGTAATAAAACTAGTACACATGAAATGAAGACCAAAGAGAGACTATCATAGTGATAAACTCATGGAATCAGTCAAGGAGAAAGAACCTGGATTAATCCTTTTTTCAAATCTGATCCCTGAAACACAAACAGAATAAAATTACCAGCATGTACTAAGCTGCCAAACCTAAGACAGGCATTCCTAAATAAAGATGAAGACCTGCTCCAATATTTTTCCCATATGCATGAAACCTATTCTTGGGTAGGTAGCACCAGTGTGGAACCCTCATGTAGTCCAAGACAATGAAACTTGATAAAGTTCAAAGAAGTATATCCAGATTTATGCACGAGTTGAGAGGGAATGAAGTTACTCTCTCAAATGAGCCACAAACATGCAAAAACACTTTTTAATAAAAGAAGTGAGTAGGCTACTGGAATAATCTGGACAGTGAAGTAATGTGAGATTAATAAATACAAAAGTTTAACCCTCAAACTGTCCGAACGTAGATCTACATTTTTTCAACATTAGAAAGTATGTAAAAAAGCGTAGATCTTTTTTTTTTTTTTGTACATTTGAAAGTATGTAAAAAAAACTTTGATCTACTTTTTTTTTTTTGGTATATCTGAAAATATTCTAGGTAGTAGGTTGGTAGACAGCAACCGCCCAGGGAGGTACTACAGTCCTGCAAAGTGAGTGTAAAACGAAAGCCTGTAATTGTTTTACATGATGGTAGGATTGCTGGTGTCCATTTTTCTGTCTCGTAAACATGCATGGTTTCAGGTAAGTTTTGCTACTTCTACTTACACTTAGGTCACACTACACATACATGTACAAGCATATTTATACACACCCCTCTGTGTTTTCTTCTATTTTTGTTACTAGTTCTTATTCTTGTTTATTTCCCCTTGCTTTCCTCCGTAAGCCATGCGTGTCATAAGAAGCGACTAAAATGCCGGGAGCAAGGGGCTAGTAACCCTTCTCCTGTATATATTACTAAATTTAAAAGGAGAAACTTTCATTTTTCCTTTTGGGCCATCCCACCTCAGTGGGATACGGCTGGTGCATTGAAAGAAAGATCTGAAAATATGTAAAAAAACGTAGATCTACTCTTGGAGCATTACGCATGTGAACATAGATCTATGTTTGGACAGTTTAAGAGTTAAACAACAGATAAAATAGTGCTTTGTGTTGATCAGTCAAATGTCAGGAAATAGGGCCAAGAGCTACAGCTCACCTACTCTTCATACTCATCCTCTTACATGCTGTTACACAGAAATTACATTCTTGATTACTGCTATTCATCTTGAAAGAAGTATTTAGCCAGTAAAAAAGTAATGCAAGTTTCTACCTATCTACAGCTACAAATATAAAAAAAATTGCACATAAATCTTGAACTCCATGGGGAAGTGGAACAGAATTCTTCCTCTGTAAGCCATGCGTGTCGTAAGAGGCGACTAAAATGCCGGGAGCAAGGGGCTAGTAACCCCTTCTCCTGTATATATTACTAAATTTAAAAGGAGAAACTTCAGTTTTTTCTTTTGGGCCACCCCGCCTCGGTGGGATGCGGCTGGTATGTTGAAAGAAGAAGAAAGAAGAAAAATCTTGAAAGACATTTGTGCATTCTCTCTCAAAACCAAACTGGCAGTGAATCGATCTGCTTTTATTGTGCACAATAGCTATTGCCTGTGAAGAATAATTATGTAGTAGACTGCCTTCACCTGTTTTACAAATACACTTAATTTTCCTTAAATTTAGATAATGACTCAAAAACAAAAATACAGTATATAAATAGTGATATTGAGGACAGCAGCTCTACTGATGGGGCCATTTCTTCATATTTGCCCATTAAATCCATAACATTAATGAACAATACAGGAAATAACAGATTTTCTTTGTTGTTTTTGGACTTTGTCCATTAAATCCAACATACACTAAACTGTTTCCACTAAACTACTTTCATCAAGTTAATATCACATTATAACTGATATGTAATAAAACTTCATTTTTTTGTAAACACTCATATTTTATATGTGAAGAATTCTCTTAAAAATATTAAAATATAAAAATATATATTACGAGTAATAGCAAAATATGTGATAACAGTGGAAATAACTCGCTTTGAAAACTTTCTTTAGTGTTCTACTTGGCTTTTGCAGCTACAAAGAAGGCAAGCATAGCTATAAAGCAAACATACACAGCTTTAAAACTGTTCTACAGTTATAAAACTTATACAGCTATAAAGCTGACAAAAATAGGTACACTGTAAAACTGTTTTTAGTTTTAAAACCACAGTAGACTGTCATAGATATGTACAACTTTAAAGCTGACATGCAAAGTTTTAAAACTGTCATACACAGCTATAAAACTGTCATACACTGCTATAAAACTGACATATGTAATAGTTAAAAAGCTGGCATTAATAACTACTGTATAAATCTGACATGCAAATATGGTATAAAACCTGACTTGAACAGGCAGTAAACTGATATGAACATCAATAAAATTACAAGCATATAGTATAAAGCTGATGTAAACTTGACTAAAATTGACATGAACGACCATAGAACAAACTCAACCCCAGCTATGAAACTGGCATGCAAGTATAAAACACATCCCACAATATCACACCACACGTTAAAAAAACAGAAAACTCAAAATAAAACATGCTATGCACTTCTATAAATAATAGAAACTTCTTCCCTAGAGCAGCATTAATGTAGCACAGGAAGAATAGGTAAGCAAGCTGACATAAACAAAGTCAATAGAATATAAAAGTTTCTAAAATAGTATTTAGACTGCTGCTTTTTTTTTCTTTCCACATGCACACACACAACTTCAATGAAAGTTAGAGATTTACTATCCAAAAACTTAATACATGCATAATTACCTCATACATTACCTCTCTGTGACTACAATTATCATAACCAATATATATTAAAATTTATGAATACAAAAATACCCAGAAAAATGAACCTTTAAACCATGGTAGTATTCAGTCTTTTTTAAAATGCTATCAACCAATTCAGCTAAAAATTACATTGCAATATAAAGTTCTAAGGGACTATCTTAAATATAACTTTCCATTTTCATCTCAAAGATATTTTTTGGTATTACAAAAGAATATTCATAATTTTTACATTACCCAAAAAGTACCATTCTCTTATACATAAATTCTTGTTTTCTTTCAACAAACCGGCTGTATCCCACCGAGGCAGGGTGGCCCAAAAAGAAAAACAAAAGTTTCTATTTTAAAATTTAGTAATTTATACAGAAGGGGTTACTAGCCCCTTGCTCCCGGCATTTTAGTCGCCTCTTACAACACGCATGGCTTATGGAGGAAGAATTCTGTTCCACTTCCCCATGGAGATTATACATAAATGTCTACATGAAATAAGGTAGTAGGTTGGTAGACAGCAACCACCCAAGGAGGTACTACCATCCTGCCAAGTGATTGTAAAACGAAAGCCTGTAATTGTTTTACATGATTATAGGATTGCTGGTGTCTTTTTTCTGTCTCATAAACATGCAAGATTTCAGGTACGTCTTGCTACTTCTACTTACACTTAGGTCACACACTACACATACATGTACAAGCATATATATACACACCCCTCTGGGTTTTCTGGTATTTTCTTTCTAGTTCTTGTTCTTGTTTATTTCCTCTTATCTCCATGGGGAAGTGGAACAGAATTCTTCCTCCGTAAGCCATGCGTGTTGTAAGAAGCGACTAAAATGCCGGGAGCAAGGGGCTAGTAACCCCTTCTCCTGTATAAATTACTAAATTTGAAAAGAGAAACTTCTGTTTTTCTTTTTGGGCCACCCTGCCTCGGTGGGATACGGCTGGTTTGTTGAAAGAAGAAGTCTACGTGAAACTAGCATATAACTTTAAATACCCAAATCCCAATTATCTGCAAAGTTATTTGCCATAAGGGTAACAGTAACAGGAAAAATATCACTATATATGCATGAATGTTTTGGATCCTTACAACTTAACAGTTTATGAGTCATGATAAGCGTAAATTTTTGAATGGAGTCCTTTGCTAAATGAAAATCAATCGGTTATTGAAATAAACGCAAAAAGAGTTCTGAAATGTTATATATTACAGGAAGTTCTAAACTCATATGTAAATTTTAACAAATTCAAGCTAATTATAGTGTGTTTTGGGGTTAGCCAACTTGCTGGTATTTAAAGTAAAAATACACACACCAAACGAGTAAAAAAAAAAAGAAGGTGCCTGGTTATCACTCTTGACTTGAATCCTTAGTTTCCAAGGATGTGAAAGATGAAATTGAGAATTATCTACAATTCATATGTAATTATTTTATGCCAGTTTTACCATACTTATGTGTATGTATAAACCTTTCTCTTTGTACTCCTGCATAATCCCAATAACAAAATTAGAGCGACTAAGCTAAAGGCGGTTTAACTTTTTTGGTTGTTACTTTAGTAATACATACTAAATAAATTCTAAGTACAGTATTAACAAAAAAGTAAATGCTGTCATGACAAAAAAAAAAAATTTCTTTATAATGCTTATTACTACTAACAGGTCTAATATCTATCTGACTGAAAAAACAGTTTCAGAATTTTGAGTAAAATTGACAATCTTCCTTAGCAATGTAACACCTCCAACCTACATATTAAAAATATATTATTAATATAGTACATATATGACACATAAATATAAAAAAAATATCAGTGGTAGAACTAAAAAAAAACAAACGATCATTTTTCCAGTGTCTTTAGTTTACTTGCTTCACCAGTAAACAATTATACATGCAATGTCTTGTTCTTGGCACCACTCTTTCAATGCACTGAGGTCATTACCAACACAAAGATTATAAAAACTGATTCACTCTGCAATTAAGTAGGCCATCAAATGCACTGTCTGGTTTCCTTTACTAAACTCTTGTCACTAGATTACAGTGAACAGATAATATAAACTTTTGTCATTACAAAAAATTACACTTTATGTAATTTTATTTTTTACACACACACATTTGTTGCAAGAAAAGAAAATTTGTGTACCTAATATAATGCATAGTATATGAGCTATATGGCTTATTTTTTTTCTCTACTAGTTGCTTTATACATGAATGTCAGTTTTGCCAATGATAATCTCTTGACATTATCTGATAGGTAGATTTAGTATTATTTAGTTATTATTATTATATTCATGAGGAAATGCTAAAAACCTTTCAGACAAATACAGGAGAGCCTCATACAGGTATTTCAAACCAAATCCCAGAAAGAGGATAGCATCAGTCAGATATGGCAAACACAACATTGGTACATGGAGCAGATCTCATATATATACTACACACATGCTCAGTTATAGTTCATGTGGAAAGTGATTTGAATCGCAATATCTCGCTATTGAATTTCTAACAACTGACTACAAGCTAATCTTAGTAACATTCCACATTATCTCAATCCCTTCAGCAAATCACACATTCTTTAGATGCTGCATTTTAAATGCTATATAGCTACTGAAGACTCCAGTGATATGATACTGTCACTTTCACAATTACATTGTTTTTCAAAGTTAAAATGTGGTTATTATTGTAAACACCTTATGCGAGGTATGGTATTTCCATTCACAGAAGACTAAGTATGAATAAAAAAGTTTGAGTGCTACTTTACATGCTATTCATATATTCAGTCTAGTACTTTTATTATTAAACTTCATTATTGTACTTTCCATTAAGGCCTCTTGTCAAATGCATGTATGAAAATAGTTATCCTTAACTCTTTTAAAATCTATATTATTTAAAAAAAATTTATAAGCAAATTTTTCCACATATAAAACTTATCCCAATGCCCTCTATACAAGTACCCCTAAGAAGAATTTTAGCATTTTTGAAAACCTGAGCTTATCCACAGAGTCTAGCGAGTTCTTGATCAGTATAAAATTATATTGGCACTTTGAAAGTTTATGGAGCAGGTGGAACAAGTGGAGCAGGTGGAGCAGATGGGGCAGATGGGTTATTAACTAGAGAATTTGTCTCTTCATGGGTATGGGCAGTTTCTGTCTGCAAATCTTTGGGTGGGCCCTCTGGAAAAAGCATATGATAACTAGGTGGATACTCTCCCACCTCAGGAGATGGCAGAGTACTGCTCTTCCAGTTTTGGCTTGCATCAGACATGACTACTGCCTCATAGGGTGGAAGAGTATGTTGCCGTTGAAGGTTTGGTGCTGCACCAGCTGGAGTGTGTCCAACTGGTGGTACAGGGGTTCTGAAAATATAATTTCAGTTTAAATAATCTTTATGATTTTCAAGCTTTCAGAAGAATCACAAACAGAACAAAATTTAAACTCTTCATGTAACAGCTAAGGGAAAAGAATTAAAGTAATACCATATACATACTGCATTAAGCCATGGCAAATACAGTGGAACCTCAAAAATCGAACGTATCACATATCGAACGTTTCGAAAATAGGACCATTTTTTCGGACAAACTGTGTCCCTATTATCGAATGCGCCCTTATTTTCGGACCGCCAGGTACGGGACCTGTCTGCCGCCCGCGAGCAATCTAGCTTTGTTTATGCTTGAGTGAACACTAACCTGCGCTCTCATTCACGCATTTTACGATTGTTTCGTTGTGTTTAGTGCTTGTGGGACTGTGAAATAAGCTGCCATGGGCCCAAAGAAACTTGCTAGTGGTACCCCTGTGGTAAAGAAAGTGAGAAACACCACAGATGTGAAGAAGGAAATAATACAGAAGTATGAGAGTGGTGTGAGACTTGTTGAGCTTGCCAGGATGTATGGGAAAAACAAGTCGACCATCGGTTCTATCCTGTCAAAGAAAGAACAAATCAAGGAAGCTGATGTTGTGAAAGGTGTTAATATAGGGAGTGGATGAGGTGCCTTCTTCAAAGATTAAGGAGATTTGTGCCAAGTGGAATGATGTCCAAATGTTTGTGTAGAAGTACCACCCTGAGCAAGCTGAAACAAGCCATCTTTGCAACAAGTTCAGTGACAGAACCATGTCCCATTTTAGGGAAATGTTAAAGAGGCACCAGAAACAGAGGACTGTGGACAGTTATTTTGTGAGACAGGGGTCCAGTGACTCTCAAGCTGGTCCTAATGGCATTAAAAGACAGAGAAGGGAAGTAACCCCAGAGAGAGCTTTACCTGAAGTCCTCATGGAGGGGGATTCTCCTTCCAAACACTAACCCCAACTCTCTCTCTCCTCCTCCCTACCTTCCAGATGCCATCACCAATCTTTAATAAAGGTAAGTAAAAATGTTATTTTATATGTATTACTATACATAATTAAAAACTATAGTATTTGTTGTATGTAAAACTGTAATTAATCTCTATAAAATGAATTTTTTTGTGTGAATATTTTTGGGTTTCTGTAATGGATTAATTGTATTTCCATTATTTCTTATGGGAAATATTTCTTCGAATTTCAGACTTTTCGAGTTTAGAACTAGCTCCTGGAATGGATTAAGTTCGATTTTTGAGGTTCCACTGTATGCATTCAACTAACAATGAAAACTAATATTATGAATGTGTTGAGTGACATGGACCTATCTTAAAAGACACCAAACAGCATGCATTCAGTGTAGTGGAGAATATAAACATTTCTTAAAATAACCCCTCATTACACAATGCTAACTGTGGATGCTGGTCCTGAAGTCAAGGTGCAGAATTAGCACAACAAACCAGGTCAATTCAATTAATTATGGCAGTCATTCCCTCATCAATATTAAGTAATGAATGCAGTTAGATTAGGAACAAAACTTCAGTTTCTTTGTGGGGCTACACATTTCACAATCATAGCCTTACCCGGATGGCGTATCATTCCGAGACTTGGCTTTCATGATAATTGTGAAGAGGCAGCAGACAACAAGGCCAGCGCCAACAATGCCTGCCAATACAGTGATGATAGTTGTGGTTGTGGAGAAAATGGGATGATACACTGCCTTTACTGTACAGAAGAAAACAAGAATTATACCAGAGCAATTATTTATTGCAATAAATACACAACATTTTGACAAAAATTACTGTACATCAGAAAATATTACATTTTCAAGCAAATATACTTTGTAAATATATAACAGAAGATAAATGAGTCTTAATTTCCCATTAACTCTTCTCTGCAGCAATGAATGACCCACTCAGGTTAAGCATTTTTTTTGCTGAAGCAAATTATAATTTCCTTTTCATCATCTCCTCTGGACAATTTATGGAACAAAATTCAAGGGTTAAGTTTTCCACATTACCTCGAGTTCCTCTGAGACAAGATTGAAATAGTAGAAGAGGATCTAATAAAATATAAATTACTCAAATTACCTATACATGAAAAATATTTGAAAGCAAATAAAACTAGGAGATCGAATTTAAAATCAACTGAAATAGTTGGGAAATTAAAGAAGGAAAATTTTACTTTTAATTCACACAGTTTCAAGGCATTAGTTTAATGAGGGAAATGAATATCTAAAATGTTTATCGCTATACAGAAAACAACGACAAAATACTTTGCATACGTAGTAGTTTTCTTTTAAATACAGCAAGGCCCCACTTATACGGCAGGTTAGGTTCCAGGCTACCGTCGGAAAGCAGAATGCCATTTTTTCCACTTATAAATGCACATAAATGCCAGATAAGTTTACACTAACATACTGTATATATTAAGCTAGCAATAGAACTAGGCATTAAAAACAATAAAAAATTAAATACACACACAGTACACATATTACTTACCTCAAGATATTTGTAGTCTTAATAGAGAGTGAGAGGTGACTAATATTTACTGTAATAGGTCAGGTGTGGTAGGTATGGTAGCCCTCCTGGCCACCCCACTCACACATAATACACTGCACCCTAGAGTGATAAAATCCATTTACAGTACATTCATTACTTACCTTAAAATATTTGTAGTCTTAATGGTCTTAATGTAGGGTGATACATAAATAGTATTTATTTGTAGAAAGTCAGGTGTGGGAGGTATGGTAGCCTGCCTGGCCACTCCACCCACTACGACATTTCGAGCGCCCTGGAGCGATAAAATGCACATACAGTACACTCATTACTTAAAATATTTGTAGTCTTAATGTAGGGTGAGAGGTGAGTAAATAAGATAAAAATGAATAAATGAGAGAGAATGAGTAAATTAGAAAGGACAGAGCTACAGAGTATGTAAACAAGCAGACAAACTCACCTGGTTATGGCCGATAAACGTTCATTTCCATGTTCGTGAAGCTTATACCATAATACACACACCTTACATTGTGTACAAGTTGTCTCCACACTGGTACAGTAGAATAAATGAAGAGCAACACTTCCATTTTCATGTAACACACCATTTTTAGAAGGAATGATGTTCTGAGTGAAGGCATATGAAAAAATAATTTTCTATAGTTACCCCCAGTAATGCTATTGTGTACACATTTTCTGGTGTTGGACTAGAGAAAATATTATACTTTCCGACACTCCGACAAGACAACTGGAAAAACATCTCATATTTTTTTTTTTCAACAAGTCAGCAGTCTCCCACTGTGACATGCAAAGAGTACGTAACCTTTATTCAGCGCATGTACACACCCTCATTTACAGGCTATCTCCCCCAACCAGCGAACCAGGTGAATGAGGGTTGACGATGGGGCCCCGTCGTTCAACCAGTACCTAGGTTCCAGCCAATCAGAAGATGGTTTTGGCAATCGCAGAGGTTATGTGGGTACCACTCTCCTGTCTGCCCTTGTCATTCTCATTCTAGAGCTGGTTGAAGCACGGTCTGCTCTCTAGTGGCTTCTATTCTGCCTTGCTTACCGTGGAGTGCACTAATACCTATTGCTGTACATAGTGTATATAGTGTACATACTTCTATTCTAAATTGGTGAAGGATAATATAAGTCAAAAGTTTTCTACTGTGTTTATTTTGCTCCCTCTACACCCAGGATAACAGGCCAATTGAAATCCTGGGTTGTAATACCAACCGAGGCAGGGTGACCCAAAAAAGAAAGAAAATCCCCAAAAAGAAAATACTTTCATCATCATTCAACACTTTCACCTCACTCACACATCATCACTGTTTTTGCAGAGGTGCTCAGAATACAACAGTTTAGAAGCATATACGTATAAAGATACACAACATATCCTTAAAAACTGCCAATATCTCAAACCCCTCCTTTAAAGTGCAGGCATTGTACTTCCCATTTCCAGGACTCAAGTCCGGCTATATAAAAATAACCGGTTTCCCTGAATCCTGTCACTAAATATTACCCTGCTCACACTCCAACAGCTCGTCAGGTCCCAAATACCACTCGTCTCCATTCACTCCTATCTAACACGCTCACGCACGCTTGCTGGAAGTCCAAGCCCTTCGCCCACAAAATCTCCTTTACCCCCTCCCTCCAACCTTTTCAAGGATGACCCCTACCCCGCTTTCCTTCCCCTACAGATTTATACACCCTCCATGTCATTCTACTTTGATCCATTCTCTCCAAATGACCAAACCACCTCAACAAACCCTCTTCAGCCCTCTGACTAATACTTTTATTAACTCCACACCTCCTAATTTCCACACTCCGAATTTTCTGCATAATATTCACACCACACATTGCCCTTAGACAGGACATCTCCACTGCCTCCAACCGCCTCCTCGTTACAGCATTTACAACCCAAGCTTCACACCCATATAAGAGTGTTGGTACTGCTATACTTTCATACATTCCCTTCTTTGCCTCCATAGATAACATTTTTTGTCTCCACATATACCTCAAAGCACCATTCAATTTTTTTCCTTCATCAATTTTATGATTAACCTCATCCTTCATAAATCCATCCGCTGACACATCAACTCCCAAGTATCTGAAAACATTCACTTCTTCCATACTCCTCCTCCCCAATTTGATATCCAATTTTTCTTTATCTAAATCATTTGATACCCTCATCACCGTACTCTTTTCTATGTTCACTTTCAACTTTTTACCTTTACACAAACTCCCAAACTCGTCTACTAACCTCTGCAATTTTTCTTTAGAATCTTCCATAAGCACAGTACATATCATCAGCAACAAGTAACTGTGTCAATTCCCATTTTGTATTTGATTCCCCATAATTTAATCCCACCCCTCTCCTGAACACCCTAGCATTTACTTCTTTTACAACCCCATCTATAAATATATTAACCCTTTCAGGGTTTCGGATGAACTAGTACGGCTTACGCACCACGGTTTTTGACGTACTAGTACGCCTAAATTCTAGCGCCCTCAAATCTAGTGAGAGAAAGCTGGTAGGCCTACATATGAAAGAATAGGTCTATGTGGTCAGTGTGCACAGTATAAAAAAAATCCTGCAGCACACACTGTGTAATGAGAAAAAAAAACTTTGACCGTGTTTTTGGATTAAAACAGCGACTTTGCACTGCATTTTCGTATGGTATTTACTGTTGTAATCTAGTTTTCCTGGTCTCATTTTATAGAATGGAAGACATATTACAAAAATTGAGATGATTTTGACTGGTTTTACAATGAAAAGTACCTTGAAATTGAGCTCAAAGTAGCAGAAATGTTCGATTTTTACCAAAGTTCAAAAGTAAACAAAACATGCTGTGTGTCCAATACACGTCAACTGGTGAGTGTAATATTCTTTCACAAGTGCGCTGATATTATTTATACCATTTCTACAGTAATGCATAACAGTAAATCTTTTATTTTTTTGTGAGAATAAAAATTCAAAGTGGAAAGCAAAAGAATGTAAGAGGGGCGTGGGGACGTGACTAATGAACAGAGGAAATGTTATTTTAGTGCCAGGAATGTCTTTCTTGTTTATTCTGGACCCTATTCGAAAATTGACATCTTTTGAAATTTGTGTGAAATTGGCAAAATTGCTAAATTCTGACCACTGTATTGGATAGTTGAAATCGGTAAATGAGTGGTTTCTTGTACTCATTCGATTGAAAAAATGGAGTTCTAGCGAAATAGTTATAATTTTTGTCGACTAGTACACTGGAATTGGCCGAAAATAGGCCTCAAATTGGGCAAAATCGCTGATGCGTAAACATCGCCTAGACCGCTAACTTCACGAGAGCATAATTTCATAAGTTTTCCATCAAATTTCACACTTTTGGTGTCATCATGATCGGGAAAAGAATCTCTATCTTTTCATAAGATTTTTTTTTTTTTTTGAAAGTTGGGCGACCCTGAGAACAAGTCTGGGAGAGGGCCTGTCGACCCTGAAAGGGTTGAACAACCATGGTGACATTACACATCCCTGTCTAAGACCTACTTTTACCGGGAAGTAGTCTCCCTCTCTTCTACACACCCTAACCTGAGCCTCACTATCCTCATAAAAACTCTTTATAGCATTCAGTAACTTACCACCTATTCCATACTTGTAACATCTGCCACATTGCTCCCCTATCCACTCTATCATATGCCTTTTCTAAATCCATAAATGCAATAAAAACTTCCTTATCTTTATCTAAATACTGTTCACATATATGTTTCAATGTAAACACTTGATCTACACATCCCCTACCCACTCTAAAACCTCCTTGCTCATCCACAATCCAGCATTCTGTCTTGCCTCTAATTCTTTCAATATAACCCTACCGTACACTTTTCCTGGTATACTCAGTAAACTTATCCCTCTATAATTTTTACAATCTCTTCTGTCCCCCTTCCCTTTATATAAAGGGACTATACATGCTCTCTGCCAATCTCTAGGTACCTTCCCCTCTTTCATACGATTATTGAACAAAAATACCAACCACTCCAACACTATATCCCTCCTGGTTTTAACATTTGTCATGATCCCGTCAGTTCCAGCTGCTTTACCCCCTTTCATTCTATGTAATGCCTCACGCACCTCCCCCACACTCACATCCTGCTCTTCTTCACTTCTAAAAGATGGTATACCTCCCTCATATTTATGTTAATTTATTCTACTGTGGGTTGTATTTATCATGTTACGTAGCATGTTCATTATATAATTTTGAAAAAATATCATAGATGGATTAATCAAAATGTGAATTTTAACGTAATATACAATGTTTAATGCGCCTCAGAGTGATTATTATTATGCATTATTATTACAGTCTCTCCTCACTTAGTGACGCACTTATTTACTGATGACTCGGACTTATGACGGGCTCTCTGACTAGTATGCATACCAAAATAATGTATATCAGAGCAGATTTCCTCTATTCTGTTTATTACAATATACAGCACACTACTGTATAAAAATATAAAAATATACCAGAAATGTTATAAATGGTGCAAGAGTAACATTAAAACAATATCAAAGATGAGTGACACAAACCCACTACCACTGCAGTATGCTCCTCATTTAGCGACGAACTCGTTTACCGATGAGGTCTTAGGAACGGAACTCTGTCGTTAAGTGAGGAGAGGCTGTATTATCATTATTAATATGGCATCAAGACTAATAAAACACTCTTAGTGATTTTAACGAGTACCTGCATGCCAGTGCAGTGTGTAAGTTTATTTAGATACAGGTAGACAAGTATAATTATCAGAGTACAGTAGGGCCCCACTTACATGGCAGGTAAGGTTCCAGGCTAACGCCATAAAGTGGAACACCCCTCATTTCCCCCCCCCCCTTTTTTTTTCTACTTAATAAATGTTCAATAACAAGTTTACACTAGCATATATAAAGTTATCAATAGTAGTAGGTTGGTAGACAGCAACCATCCACAGAGGTACTACCGTCCTGCCAAGTGAGTGTAAAACGAAAGCCTGTAATTGTATTACATGATGGTAGGTTTACTGGTGTCTTTTTTCTGTCTCATAAACATGTAAGATTTCAGGTACATCTTGCTACTTCTACTTACACTTAGATCACACTACACATACATGTACACATTTATGTATACACACTCATCTGAGTTTTCTTTGATTTTATCTTAATAGTTCTTGTTCTTATTGTTTTTCCTTTTATATCCATGGGGAAGTGGAATAAGAATCTTTCCTCCGTAAGTCATGTGTCTTGTAAAAGTCAACTAAAATGCTGGGAATAATGGGCTAGTAACCTCTTTTCCCCTATAGCCTACTAAAAAGAAAAAGAAGAAAATCATCAAAATGGGATGTTTGAATGTGTGTGGATGTTGTGTGAATGATAAGAAAGAGACGATTATGGATGTTATGAATGAGAAGAAGCTGGATGTCCTGGCTTTAAGTGAAACAAAACTGAAGGGGGTGGGAGAGCTTCAGTGAGAAGAAATAAATGGGATTAGGTCAGGGGTTTCAAATAGAGTTAGAGCTAAAGAAGGAGTAGCAATAATGTTGAAGGATAAGTTGTGGTAGGAAAAGAGTGAATATAAATGTATTAATTCAAGGATTATGTGGAGTAAAATAAGGGTTGTATGTGAAAAGTGAATTATAGTAAGCATTTATGCACCTGGAAAAGAAAGAAGTGTAGACGAGAGAGAGAGGTTTTGGGAAATGTTGATCGAGTGAGTGGGGAGTTTTAAACCAAGTGTGAGAGTACTTGTGGTGGGTGATTTCAATGTTAAAGTGAGTAAAAATGTTGTGGAGGGTGTAGTAAGTAAATCTGGGGTGCC
This sequence comes from Cherax quadricarinatus, assembly GCF_038502225.1. Classification (NCBI taxonomy): domain Eukaryota; kingdom Metazoa; phylum Arthropoda; class Malacostraca; order Decapoda; family Parastacidae; genus Cherax; species Cherax quadricarinatus. The sequence continues at coordinate 3,700,748 of NC_091316.1, forward strand.
AGGGGTAAATGAAAATGGGGAGCCTTTAATTGAGCTATGTGCAGAAAGAGGTTTGGTAATAAGTAAGACATATTTTATGATATGGCACATCATGAAAGTAGTTTGTTAGATTATGTATTGGTGGATAAAAGGTTGATGGGTAGGCTTCAGAATGTACATGTTTATAGAGGGGCAAATGATATATTGGATCATTATTTAGTTGCAGCTACAGTTAAAGTAAGAGGTAGATGTGACAAAAGAAAAATGGCAACAGCAAGTAAGAGAGAGGTGAAAGTGTATGAACTAAGGGAGGAAGAAGTTAGGGTGAGATATAAGCAACTATTGGCAGAAAGGTGGGCTAGTGCAAGTATGAGTAGTAGGGGGAGGGGTTGAAGAGTGTTGGAATAGTTTTAAAAAATGTAGTAATAGAATGTGGGGCAAAAATTTGTGGCTATAGGAGGGTGGGTGCAGGAGGAAAGAGGAGTGATTGGTGGAATGATGCAGTAAAGGGTGTGATAAAGGTGAAAAAGGTAGCTTATGAGAAGTTTTTACAAAGCAGAAGTGTTATAAGAAGAGCAGAGTCTATGGAGAGTAAAAGGTGAAAAAAGTGGTGAGAGAGTGCAAAGGGAGAGCAGATGATAGAGTGGGAGAGGCACTGTCAAGAAATTTTGATGAAAATAAGAAAAAAATTTGGAGTGACATAAACAAGTTAAGAAAACCTAGGGAACGAACAGATTTGTCAGTTAAAAACAGAGTAGATGAGTTAGTGGATGGGGAGCTGGAGGTATTGGGTAGATGGTGGGAATATTTTGAGGAACTTTTAAATGTCAACGAAGAAAGGGAGGCGGTAATTTCATGCATTGGCCAGGGAGGTATAACATCTTTTAGGAGTGAAGAAGAGCAGGATGTGATTGTGGGGGAGGTGTGTGAGGCATTACATAGAATGAAGTGGGGTAAAGAAGCTGGAACTCAATGGATTATGACAGAAATGTTAAAAGCAGGGGGATGATACAGTGTTGGAGTGGTTGGTATTTTTGCTCAATAAATGTATGAAAGAGGGGAAGGTACCTAGGGACTGGCAGAGAGCGTGTATGGTTCCTTTATATAAAGGGATGGGGGACAAAAAAGATTATAAAATTACAGTATAGGGGAATAAGTTTTCCGAGTCCTCCATGGGGAAGTGGAACAGAATTCTTCCTCCGTAAGCCATGCGTGTTGTAAAAGGCAATTAAAATGCCAGGAGCAAGGGGCTAGTAATCCCTTCTCCTGTATATATTACTAAATGTAAAAGGATAAACTTTCATTTTTCCTTTTGGGCCACCCCGCCTCGGTGGGATACGGCTGGTGTGTTGAAAGAAAGAAGAAAGAAGTTTTCCGAGAATACCAGGAAAAGTGTACGGTAGGGTTTTTATTGAAAGGATTAGAGGTAAATGGAGAGTTAGAGGTATTGGGAAGATGGAGGGAATATTTTGAGGAATTGTTAAATGTTGATGAAGATAGGGAAGCTGTGATTTCGTGTATAGGGCAAGGAGGAATAACATCTTGGAGGAGTGAGGAAGAGCCAGTTGTGAGTGTGGGGGAAGTTCGTGAGGCAGTAGGTAAAATGAAAGGGGGTAAGGCAGCCGGGATTGATGGGATAAAGATAGAAATGTTAAAAGCAGGTGGGGATATAGTTTTGGAGTGGTTGGTGCAATTATTTAATAAATGTATGGAAGAGGGTAAGGTACCTAGGGATTGGCAGAGAACATGCATAGTTCCTTTGTATAAAGGCAAAGGGAACAAAAGAGACTGCAAAAATTATAGGGGGATAAGTTTGATATTGGCAGTTTGGAGGGATATGTTGTGTATCTTTATACGTATATGCTTCTAAACTGTTGTATTCTGAGCACCTCTGCAAAAGCAGTGATAATGTGTGAGTGTGGTGAAAGTGTTGAATGATGATGAAAATATTTTCTTTTTTGGGGATTTTCTTTCTTTTTTGGGTCACCCTGCCTCGGTGGGAGACGGCCGACTTGTTAAAAAAAAAAAAAAAAAAAAAAAGTCTGTTGAGGATACCTGGTAAAGTGTATGGTAGAGTTATTATTGAAAGAATTAAGAGTAAGACGGAGAATGGGATAGCAGATGAACAAGGAGGCTTTAGGAAAGGTAGGGAGTGTGTGGACCAGGAGTTTACAGTGAAACATATAAGTGAACAGTATTTAGATAAGGCTAAAGAGGTCTTTGTGGCATTTATGGATTTGGAAAAGGCATATGACAGGGTGGATAGGGGGGCAATGTGGCAGATGTTGCAGGTGTATGGTGAAGGAGGTAGGTTACTGAAAGCAGTGAAGAGTTTTTACGAGGATAGTGAGGCTCAAGTTAGAGTATGTAGGAAAGAGGGAGATTATTTCCCAGTAAAAGTAGGCCTTAGACAAGGATGTGTGATGTCACCGTGGTTGTTTAATATATTTATAGATGGGGTTGTAAGAGAAGTAAATGCGAGGGTCTTGGAAAGATGCGTGGAGTTAAAAGACAAAGAATCACACACAAAGTGGGAGTTGTCACAGTTGCTCTTTGCTGATGACACTGCTCTTGGGAGATTCTGAAGAGAAGTTGCAGAGATTGGTGGATGAATTTGGTAGGGTGTGCAAAAGAAGAAAATTAAAAGTGAATACAGGAAAGAGTAAGGTTATGAGGATAACAAAAAGATTAGGTGATAAAAGATTGGATATCAGATTGGAGGGAGAGAGTATGGAGGAGGTGAATGTATTCAGATATTTGGGAGTGGACGTGTCAGCAGATGGGTCTATGAAAGATGAGGTGAATCAAAGAATTGATGAGGGGAAAAGGGTGAGTGGTGCACTTAGGAGTCTGTGGAGACAAAGAACTGTGTCCTTGGAGGCAAAGAGGGGAATGTATGAGAGTATAATTTTACCAACGCTCTTATATGGGTGTGAAGCATGGGTGATGAATGTTGCAGTGAGGAGAAGGCTGGAGGCAGTGGAGATGTCATGTCTGAGGGCAATGTGTGGTGTGAATATAATGCAGAAAATTCGTAGTTTGGAAGTTAGGAGGAGGTGCGAGATTACCAAAACTGTTGTCCAGAGGGCTGAGGAAGGGTTGCTGAGGTGGTTCGGACATGTAGAGAGAATGGAGCGAAACAGTGACTTCAAGAGTGTATCAGTCTGTAGTGGAAGGAAGGCGGGGTAGGGGTCGGCCTAGGAAAGGTTGGAGGGAGGGGGTAAAGGAGGTTTTGTGTGCGAGGGGCTTGGACTTCCAGCAGACATGCGTGATCGTGTTTGATAGGAGTGAATGGAGACAAATGGTTTTTAATACTTGACGTGCTGTTGGAGTGTGAGCAAAGTAACATTCATGAAACTGGCAGGCCGGACTTGAGTCCTGGAGATGGGAAGTACAGTGCCTGCACTCTGAAGGAGGGGTGTTAATGTTGCAGTTTTAAAAACTGTAGTGTAAAGCACCCTTCTGGCAAGACAGTGATGGAGTGAATGATGGTGAAAGTTTTTCTTTTTCGGGCTACCCTGCCTTGGTGGGAATCGGCCAGTGTGATAATAAAAAATAATAATAAATAAATAGAGGTAAGACAGAAAGTAGGATTGCGGATGAGCAAAGAGGGTTTAGAATGGGTAGGGGATGTGTTGATCAAGTGTTTATATTGAAGCATATATGTGAACAGTATTTAGATAAAGGTAGGAAAAATTTCATTGCATTTATGGATTTAGAAAAGGCATATGATAGAGTGGACAGGGGAGCAATGTGGCAGATGTTGCAAGTATATGGAATAGGTAGTAAGTTACTAAACGCTGTAAAGAGTTTTTATGAGGATAGTGAGGTTTAGGTTAGGGTGTGTAGAAGAGAGGGAGATTACTTCCCGATAAAAGTAGGGCTTAGACAGGGATGTGTAATGTCACCATGGTTGTTTAATATATTTATAGATGGGGTTGTAAAAGAAGTAAATGCTAGGGTGTTGGGGAGAGGGGTGGGATTAAATTATGGGGACTCAAATACAAGATGGGAGTTGACACAGTTACTTTTTGCTGATGATACTGTGCTTATGGGAGATTCTAAAGAAAAGTTGAAAAGGTAAGTGGACAAATTTGGGAGGGTGTGTAAAGGTAGAAAGTTGAAAGTGAACATAGATTAAAGTGATGAGGGTAGCAAATGATTTAAAGAAAAACTGGATATCACACTGGAGAGAGGGAGAATGGAAGAAGTGAGGTTTCAGATATTTGGGAGTTGACGTGTTAGCGGATGGGTTTATGAAGGATGAGGTTAACCATAGAATTGATGAAGGAAAAAAGGCAAGTGGTGAGTTGAGGTATATGTGGAGACGAAAAACGTTATCTATGGAGGCAAAGAAGGGAATGTATGAAAGTATAGTGGTACCAACACTCTTATATGGGTGTGAAGCTTTGGTTGTAAATGCTGCAGCGAGGAGGCAGTTGGGGGCAGTGGAGATGTCCTGTCTAAGGGCAATGTGTGGTGTAAGTATTATGCAGAAAATTCGGAGTGTGGACATTAGGAGAAGGTGTGAAGTTAATAAAAGGATAATTATCAGAGTTGATATAAAACATGAAATAACTTTAAAACACTCGAAATTTTGGAAAGTTTCCAGACATAATGGAGACGTCGTGCTCACGGAGAATATAAACAAACTGAGTGGCGCATGGTGACCATATTAGAAAGTCACGTGAGGGGAGCCATATAACGAGTTTTGGTCGTAATTTGAAATGTCCGAATTAGTGGAATGCCGTAAAGCGAAACGCCATAAAGCAGGGCCCTACTGTATTATAAAATATGAAATAGCATTAAAACACTTGAAATTCTGGAAAGTTTCCAGACATACTGGAGAGATGTGCTCACAGACAATGTAAACAAACCAGGTGGCCCATGGTGACCGTATTAGAAAATCAGGTGTCAAGAGCCATATAGTGTTTTTTGGTCATAATCTGAAATGTCCACATTAGTGGAACACCGTAAAGTGGGGCCCTACTGTATATTGTAATTGTATCAAACTGGATTTGTATTATAAATGTATCAAAATTGTAACCAAAGATATTGTAAACCCATCTTTTATAACTTTTATGTGTGCTAAAGAAATAAGATTTTTATTTTTATCATTTAAAAAAACCCCCTTGGAGTACAGAACACAAACCTGCACACTGCAATTCATCTCCTCCTCCTGATGGAAAGGCACAGTTGAAGTGGTTGTCACACACATAACTTGGGTCGATGCAGTAGTTGTCATTTCCAGTACACTTGAACTTGCCCTTACAAGCTTCTGAAAACACTAAATGTCAACCACAGACTGTGCATTAGACTGGTGAATAACTACAGCCATGAGAAAGAACAAAAGAAATATGATACCAAGAAATATAGCAATGCTCAACTTAGGCATTCTACCTATGGTTATGAGGCCAAGGAATGTAGTGATGCTCAAGTCAGACATTCTACTTATTATTAACAATAATTACCAAGCCAATACTACCACTGAAGCAAAAAAAAAAAAAAAAAAAAAAAAAAAAAAAAAAAAAAAAAAAAAAAAAAAAAAAAAAAAAACAAAAAATTATAGATTAAAATGCCATACACAGAGATATAATGCAAATTATTTTCTACTACTATTATTCTAAGTGTCTATATCTGATATCAAAATGACTAGTATTCCATATTCCACTTGCAAGCAGTGAAGCCTACACATGTGAATACTTCAATTCAATAGATCAAGATGCTTTCCATTTTATGAACTAAATTGCATTATATGCTGGCCCTGCCTAAAAAATATTATACACAGTGCTATTTCTCTCACCCATACATGGAGCCAAATAATACTTACTAGTTCAGGTTGCAAGCAACAACAATTATCTTAATTAGAAGCAGTGTTAGTTTTGCATAATGCATGCACTTCTACAAATGCCAAGCTCAATTCATATTAGTGATTTGAAGGAGAGGAAGGTTTGACTGTAGTTATTCATACCATTTTTTTTTATCTCAGTGTACTGTAACAAGAGAAGAAAATTCTTAAGGTGAATATAAAGGTATTAAAGAACATTTCACAAAATCAGTTGTTACTTGTGCTATCAAGAAAAAAATTGCTTTAAAAAATCCTTATTATATGTATAATTAAATAAACACTGTCATGTTAAGTAAAAAGGACACAGATTCAACTAATATGACATTTTATTGTGGCAATAACTTGACAAAACTCCTGGAGAGTAAAGCACTGCCACAATAAAATGTCACATTAGTTGCATCTGTGTCCTTATACCTATCACTTTGTTAGTAATTCTACCATTAATACTAAACATCATTATGTTACTTTCCATTTTACATATAAGCTTTTCAATATCAAAGCCCTGCCTTGCAAAACATCCTTTGCATTCTTATTCCAACTCTAATTTGGACACTCTTCACCACCTTTTATACATGCCTGATTTATACACCCTCCTAATCAATCTGCCTAGCTCCATTCTTTCAACAAAACAAAACCATCTCAACAATATCACTTCTGCCCACTTTAATTATATAAGATTTATACCATTATTCTCTTCACTATATTCATACATCAACAGTGATTTCAAGAATGACACCTACATTGCCTCCAAATTCCTTCTCACTGCAGCATTCAAAGATCATACCTAACACCTATATAAAAGCATCAGAATAAATATACTTTAACAGTATGCAATTATGAATTTCATCCTGCCCATCCTCCCCCCCCCCCAAAAAAAAAAAAAGATGTGAAAGAAATTGGGTATAAAACATTAATGTACTGGTCATTTTCTAAGGTTATACCATGGTGGATATGAGAAAATGTAATTTGCATTAACATATTTATTGCTTCATAAACCTGTAGCCGGTGGGATATGGCCGGTGTGTTGAAGAAAGAAACCTGTAGCCATCCTTATCTACATCATCAAGCAGGCGTTAAATGCGATCAGAAAAAATACAGAAAAATTTCCTTAATTTGATTTTTAAGTCTCTTAACATATGCCCATTTTAGTATATATTGAAGCATAAGAATTTTACTTGATAGCACAAATATGGCCTAAATGACTGTCCATTAAGACAAAAAAATGATCATTAAAAAGATTATTTTTATAAGAAATCTGAATATTTAAGTAAAATAATTATTTAATAGATTAATGTTACAGCACAAAAAAGATTAATTTAAAAAAAAAAATACACATAAAAAACATTCCTATTAATAAATTAAGTAGTTTAAATGTTCAGTCATAAATCTGAAATAACTAGGAAATTAAAACTAATCAAAACTTTTATTTTTATCAAATAATTTTTCTGCCAATATTAATAACAAATTATCATAGCAATCACTTTAATATAAATATTTCTACCATGAGTATTACATGTATGAAATTTTAACAATAATTTACAGTTTATTCAAACTATAAATTCAGATTAGACAATTTTTTAATATCATGATTTTTCATATTTACCATTAAATCTGCTGATTCACATCAAATCTACAATTTGGAGAGGAAGTTCTAGACAACATTTCCGTCAATTGTGCACTGTTATCATAACTTCAATTGTAGGATCTTGAAGCAAGGACATTAACCTATTGAGGGTCTAAGCCATAGTTCTACGTCATGAGCTCAGCTCTTAGATAAGCTGTGAGTGGTAAATATGGGGATAGATATGAGAAAATACATCTACGTGGTAAGTGTGCACCATATAAAACAAATCCTGCAGCCCGCAGTGCATAATTAGAAAAAATGTGACATTATGGATTAAAACACTGACTTTGCAGTTTATTTTTGTATGATTTTTACGGCTGTATTTACAATTTCTTGATAGAATGAAAAATATATTACAGAAATAGAGATGATTCTGATTGGTTTTAGTACTGAAAATAGCTTGAAATTGAGCTCAAGGTAGTGAAAAGGTTCGATTTTTGCCAATGTTCAATACACATCAACTGGTGGGTCTAATATACATTCACAAATGTGCTAATATTATTTATACAATTATTACAATATTGCATAACAGTAAATCTTTTAATTTTTGGTGTGAATAAAAACTTTTCATGTAAATAAAAAATCAAAATGGAATTCATCTGTAAAGCCTGGAAATGTAACTAATAAACAGAGGAAATGTGTTTTAGTGCCAGGAATGCCTGCATTGTTTATTCTGGACCCTATTTTGAAATTGGAATATTCTGAACTTTGTGTGAAATTGACCAAATTACCAATTTCTGATCACTTTATTGGTTAGTTGAAATAGTTGACTGGGCAGTTTCTTGTGCTCAATCGATAAAATGAAGTAATACAGTGGACCCTCGTTTTTCGTAATTAATCCATTACAAAGTGTGTGACTAATGGTGAAACTGACGATTTGCAAAACCATTTTCCCCATAAGAAATAATGTAAATCCAATTAATCCGTTTCAGACCAAAATTATTAACAAAAAAAAATTTTTTTTACATGAAATATTGATTTACATACACAGAAAACAATGAGACATGAAGAATAAAACAATAACAACATCACACTTACTTTTATTGAAGACTCGTTGATGTATGAATAAGATATGTCATTAAGTATGTTAGGAATTGTGGCAGTGGGAGGAGTGTGTGTCTGGAGACAGAAGATAATCCTTCAGTATGACACTAATATTAATCTACGGCTTATTTTTTTTTTCAACAAGTTGGCTGTCTCCCACCGAGGCAGGGTGACCCAAAAAGAAAGAAAATCCCTGAAAAGAAAATACTTTCATCATCATTCAACACTTTCACCTCACTCACACAATCACTGTACTTGCAGAGGTGCCCAGATACAACAGTTTAGAAGCATATATAAAGATATATAACATACCCCTCCAAACTGCCAATATCCCAAACCCATCCCTTAAAGTGCAGGCATTGTACTTCCCATTTACAGTACTCAAGTCCAGCTATATAAAAATAATGGGTTTCCCTGAATCCTTTCACTAAATATTAGCCTGCTCACACTCCAACAGCTCGTCAGGTACCAACAACCATTTGTCTCCATTCACTCCTATCTACACGTTCACGCACGCTTGCAGGAAGTCCAAGCCCCTCGCCCACAAAACCTCCTTTACCCCCTCCCTCCAACCTTTTCAAGGATGACCCCTACCCCACCTTCCTTCCCCTACAGATTTATATGCTCTCCATGTCATTCTACTTTGATCCATTCTCTCTAAATGACCAAACCATCTCAACAACCCCTCTTCAGCCCTCTGACTAATACTTATATTAACTCCACACCTTCTCGTAATTTCCACACTTCGAATTTTCTGCATAATATTTACAACACACATTGCCCTTAGACAGGACATCTCCACTGCCTCCAACCACCTCCTCGCTGCAGCATTTACAACCCAAGCTTCACACCCATATAAGAGTTGGTACCTCTATACTTTCATGCATTCCCTTCTTTGCCTACACAGATAACATTTTTTGTCTCCAAATATAACTCAATGCACCACTCACCTTTTTTCCTTCATCAATTCTATGGTTAACCTCCTCCTTGATAAACCCATCTGCTGAAATGTCAACTCCCAAATATCTGAAAACATTTACTTCTTCCATATTCCCTCTCTCCAATGTGAGATCCAATTTTTCTTTATCTAAATCATTTGATACCCTCATCACCTTACTCTTATCTATGTTCACTTTCAACTTTCTACCTTTACACACCCTCACTTATGCAGTAAAATTCGTGATAACGTAATTTTGCCAATTTTCCATCAAATTTCTTACATTTGTTTTATTACCTTCAGAAAAAGATTTTCTACCATTTCATAAAAATAAGAGCAAACATTTTTTTTTTTTAAATTCTTGGACCCTCAAAGGGTTAATGAACTTAATCCTATAAGAGCAGGTTAGAGTGACAGTGAATGGTAGCCTTCAAAGAAAATAATTAAATGTACCTACCTTCATCTTTTGTGTGTTTAAATGCTGTAATAACAATGGTGAAGGTATTGTTTACTGGATAGTCTCTGCTCTGCCGTTGGTGAAACAGCACTTCCAAGTTGTTTGCTAGTGTGGAAAGTATATTTGCACTGGAACCAATTTCACTAAACCTGAAATAAGATCATTAGTTAAGAAAATGTATTAATCCTTTCTTATTTGTTTATTTTTTTTTTCAACAAGTCGGCCGTCTCCCACCAAGGCAGGGTGACCCAAAAAGAAAGAAAATCCCCAAAAAGAAAATACTTTCATCATCATTCAACACTTTCACCTCACTCACACATAATCACTGTTTTTGCAGAGGTGCCCAGAATACAACAGCTTAGAAGTATATACGTATAAAAATACACAATATATCTCTCCAAACTGCCAATATTCCAAACCCCTCCTTTAGAGTGCAGGCATTGTACTTCCCATTTCCAGGACTCAAGTCCAGCTATATAAAAATAACCGGTTTCCCTGAATCCCTCCACTAAACATTACCTTGCTCACACTCCAACAGCTCGTCAGGTCCCAAATACTATTCGTCTCCATTCACTCCTATCTAACACGCTCACGCACGCTTGCTGGAAGTCCAAGCCCCTTACCCACAAAACCTCCTTTACCCCCTCCCTCCAATCTTTTTGAGGACGACCCCTACTCCGCCTTCCTTCCTGCGGCATGCAAGGAGTACGTAACCTTTATTCGGCGCATGTACACAGCCTCATTTACAGGCTATCTCCCCCAACCAGCGAACCAGGTTGCTAAGAGTTGATGATGGGGCCCCGTCGTTCAACTAGGGACCAGGTTCTAGCCAATAAGAAGATGGTTTTGGCAATCGCAGAGGTTATGTGGGTACCACTCTCCTGTCTGCCCTGGTCATTCCCATTCTAGAGCTGGTTGAACCACGGTCTGCTATCTTGTGGCTTCTATTTCTGCCTTGCTTACCATGGAGTGCACTATACTTATCACTGTACATAGTGTACATATTGCTGTTCTAAATTGGTGAAGGATAATATAAGTCTAAACTTTTTCTGCTGTGTTTATTTTGCTCCCATTACACCCGGGATAACAGGCCATTTGGATTCCTGGGTTGTAATATGGTAGCCTGTCCGAGAGCTGGAGCTGGACTTAGAGAAACGGTTGAGCTTAGGGTGAAGCTCGTAGCAGGAACATTGTGCAGCTTGCTGTCTGGCATTGCATTAGCTTGGCCTACGCTTTACAAATTTTGCGTGTCAGTTACTGTTATGGTCAGCCTTGCTATTGTGTGATCGTTCAACAGCTCGCTACTAGCTTGTTCGGTGTGCTCGCTTTGCTATGGTCAATCTTCTAGAACAGTGTAGCTGTCTGGCATTGCTTTACAAATTTTGCGTGTCAGTTGTTACTAGCCTGTTCGGTGTGGAGAATTTTGCAGTCAGCTTTGCTTGTATGCGTATTCTGCAATCGTACTGTGCATAGCTAAGCGTGTTCTGCAAATTAACGTGTTACGTTGGGGTATTCTGCAATCGTACTGTGCATAGCGAATAACTTATGCCACCTAGACAAGTCAGATGTCTGGTGTCGGCATATACAGTGGACCCCCGCTTAACGATCACCTCCAAATGCGACCAATTATGTAAGTGTATTTATGTAAGTGCGTTTGTACGTGTATGTTTGGGGGTCTGAAATGGACTAATCTACTTCACAATATTCCTTATGGGAAAAAATTCGGTCAGTACTGGCACCTGAACATACTACTGGAATGAAAAAAGTTCGTTAACCGGGGGTCCACTGTACTTTGCATAACCTACCTAAATTGTCCCTACAGCGTTGTTGGAAAATTGCTCGTTCCATTGGCATTAAATACAAACGCACTCTCACAGCTGCGCAACTGCGTTCACTGATTGCTGACAAACTTATAGAAGAAGAGATGGCACATCAGACTCCTCCCTTCCCTGTATGCTTCCTAAGCCGGAAACTCCTTCCCGCAGAAACAAGATACTCCACAATAGAAAAGGAATGTTTAGCCCTTGAGTGGGGTATCTCCAAACTTAAATTTTATTTGCTGGGAAAAGAATTCATTTTAGAAACGGACCACAAACCTTTGATATACTTAGAAACTTTGAAGGGAACCAACAGTCGCCTCTTGAGGTGGACATTGGCACTCCAGGCTTTTAAGTTCCATATTGTGTATATCAATGGTTCATCCAATTATTTCTCTGACTGGTTAAGTCGTGACAGTCAGTAGAAGATTTGTTGCCTTACGCGACTTCCACATGTTAGAACTTTTTCCTCGCCTATTCTTCTTATACTCCTTGACTATAAGTCTTGGTATGGGGAAGTGTGAGGGAAAAGTTCAATAGATAGGAGTAGCGATATAGTAACAATAGTTTCATTGCCGGCTACTAGTTAAGGTAGGGCAAGTCAAGCTCCCGCCTTTCTTCCCCCTCCCCGAAAGTGATAGTTTCACTGCCGGCTACTAGTTAAGGTAGGGTCAGTCTAGCTCCCGCTATCCCTTCCCCTCCCCCCCCCCCCCCGAAAGGTGACGTGTGGGGCTCTGGTCAAACAGTAAATCACTCGACTCACAGCTCCCAACACTACTGTAAGTACATGCCTGCCTTGTATTCTAGTGGATTTATTAGTTAAAAGCTTCACTTTTGACCAATAATAAACTTAGTCCTTTCAGTCTTGCTCTAGGTTGACTGTTGTAATAATCACCACGTCTTTTGAGTATTGTACACTGCCATGGAGAGTGATTATTTAAGCAGTGGGTAACCTGTCCATCTTTTCAGCTTGGATGACAGTGAGGGTAACCTGTCAATCAACGAGAAGAACAGAAGGACTAACGTCCAGAGACTTCCCCATTTTGCATTTAAGTACCTGTGCACCTGTATGAAATTGCAGGACGTAACCCCACATCATTGCAGCGGTAAAGAACCTGCTTTCCTATCATCGGGAGAGATTACTCACCAACACCTGCGCCCCCCCCCCACCCCATCATTAGCAACGGCTACGATTTCAACAACAGTGTCACCAACACCAGACACCCCTGTAGATATTAGCGTTGAGTTCAAATGTTATTTTATTCATTTCATTTTTCATTTTTCTTTCAAATAGGATATACCTTTCATGTTTTATTGTTTTATGTTTGATTTAATAAATAATAAAGTGTTTATCTTTGTGAATTATTATTTCTTTTTCTATTCATTAATTTTCCTGAGGAGGAGCCAGCCTGAGTAATACTGTCTGAAGTTGTTACAGGGCTGAGTAAGCCTTCACAGGTACCTTTGACGAATAAGGCGAAGGAAATCTCTGCCTTCGTAATTCCAAGAGGTCATTATCAATACACAGTAACCCCCTTCGGAATGAAAAATTCCCCCTCTTCATTCCAGAAACTTATTCATCAGGCTATTAAAGGACTTGAAGGCACGGCAGTGTACCTAGATGATATTGTTGTGGTGTCTGATACTTGGGATCAACACCTACTTAGACTTAAGGCTCTTTTTGAGACCTTTAAGAGTTCCCATTTAACAGTTAATTTATCTAAATCTTCCTTTGGCCAGGCCACTATCACTTTTCTAGGCCATGAAGTAGGTAGTGGTAAAGTTGCACCTAAACTTGCTAAAGTTCTTGCTATTAAAGATTATCCAGTTCCTCATGATAGGAAATCTCTTCAACGTTTCCTAGGCATGATAGGATTTTACAGAAGATTCTGTAAGAATTTCTCAGATATTGTAGCCCCTCTTACCTCTCTTACCAGTCACAAAGTTCCCTTTAATTGGACCTCAGACTGTAACACTGCTTTTAATAAAGCAAAATGAATATTGTGTACTGCACCCATTCTCTTGTCTCCAGACTTCTCCAAGCCTTTTTCATTACAGGTTGATGCTTGTGAGTCTGGGGTTGGGGCAGTACTATTACAAATCGAGAATGAGGAGTTGCAGCCTGTAGCATACTTTTCAGCCAAGTTCCAGCCACATCAGAGGGCTTACTCTACCATTGAAAAAGAAGCCCTCGTGGTGGTACTGGCTTTGGAGCATTTCGATGTTTGTGTGGCCCAGACATCGCAGGTGGTCACAGTCTACAGTGATCACAATCCTCTAGTATATCTCCAAGCCATGAAGAACCACAACACAAGGCTCATGCGCTGGACGCTAAGACTGCAACCATACTCACTCAGAATTAAATATATTGCCGGCAAAGAAAATGTGTTGGCGGACTCATTATCTAGAGTCTAATATTTTTATTTATTTAGGTTAGGATGTTATATTTGTGGTAACCCCTTTTCACGCTCTTTTTTTTTTATCCCCTGGTGTGGGGGTTTTTTTTTAGTGAGGGGATGCGGGCTACCGTCCGCCTGTATCTTGGACCTATGCTAGCTTGACTGACTGCTGTCTCACTTTGAGTTTAGGGTTTGGCTTTTTGTCATGAGAAAAGCTGAGCTCTATCTAAGAGTTGGGTGGTGGAGAGGAAAGGCAGTCCCATTATTTTGTGCCATGACGGCATGGTTACCACTGGGAGGTGGCAGCCTAATCCTGAGCCTTCTCGGGGTGGGGGTGTGGCATGCAAAGAGTACGTAACCTTTATTCCGGCGCATGTACACACCCTCATTCACAGGCTATCTCCCCCAACCAGCGAACCAGGTTGCTAAGAGTTGATGATGGGGCCCCGTCGTTCAACTAGTGACCAGGTTCTAGCCAATAAGAAGATGGTTTTGGCAATCGCAGAGGTTATGTGGGTACCAATCTCCTGTCTGCCCTGGTCATTCCCATTCTAGAGCTGGTTGAAGCACGGTCTGCTATCTTGTGGCTTCTATTTCTGCCTTGCTTACCGTGAAGTGCACTATACTTATCACTGTACATAGTGTACATATTGCTGTTCTAAATTGGTGAAGGATAATATAAGTTTAAACTTTTTCTGCTGTGTTTATTTTGCTCCCATTACACCCAGGATAACAGGCCATTTGGATTCCTGGGTTGTAATACTTCCCCTACAGATTTATACGCTCTCCATGTCATTCTACTTTGATCCATTCTTTCTAAATGACCAAACCACCTCAACAAACCCTCTTCAGCCCTCTGACTAATACTTTTATTAACTCCACACCTTCTCCTAATTTCCATACTCCGAATTTTCTGCATAATATTCACACCACACATTGCCCTTAGACAGGACATCTCCACTGCCTCCAACCGCCTCCTCGCTGCAGCATTTACAACCCAAGTTTCACACTCATATAAGAGTGTTGGTACTGCTATACTTTCATACATTCCCTTCTTTGCCTCCATAGATAAGTTTTTTGTCTCCACATATACCTCAACGCACCACTCACCTTTTTCCCTTCATCAGTTCTATGATTAACCTCATCCTTCATAAATCCATCCGTTGACACGTCAACTCCCAAATATCTGAAAACATCCACTTCTTCCATACTCCTCCTCCCAAATTTGATATCCAATTTTTCTTCATCTAAATCATTTGATACCCTCATCACCTTACTCTTTTCTATGTTCACTTTCAACTTTCTACCTTTACACACACTCCCAAAGTCGTCTACTAACCTCTGCAATTTTTATTCTTTAGAATCTCCCATAAGCACAGTATCATCAGCAAAAAGTAACTGTGTCAATTTCCATTTTGTATTTGATTCCCCATAATTTAATCCCACCCCTCTCCCGAACACCCTAGCATTTACTTCTTTTGCAACCCCATCTATAAATATGTATATTAAACAACCATGGTGACATTACACATTCCTGTCTAAGACCTACTTTTACCGGGACGTAGCCTCCCTCTCTTCTACACACCCTAACCTGAGCCTCACTATCCTCATAAAAACTCTTTACAGCATTTAGTAACTTACCACCTATTCCATATACAGTGGACCCCCGCATAACGATATTAATCCGTTCCTGAGAGCTCATTGTTATGCGAAATTATCGTTATGCGAATGAATTTTCCCCATAAGAAATAATGGAAATCAAATTAATCCGTGCAAGACACCCAAAAGTATGAAAAAAAATTTTTACCACATGAAATATACATTTTCCTAAACACAAAGAGAAGGATACATGCACAATAGTAGAGCAGTACATGCACAATATATATTGTGCATGTACTACTCTACTAAATGAAGAATAAATGACACTTACCTTTATTGAAGATGCAGCAATGACTGATGAGACACTGGTTCCTGGGAGTGCCTTTTCCTCCTGAGTACTGTAGGTCCTGTTTGGTATTTTCTTCCAGAACAGGCCTTATCATACTGTGTATGCCACTACGATTCCTAAATCTCTCAAACCAACCTCTGCTGGCTTTAAATTCAGCAATACGAGCACTAGGCTCTGGTGGCCTGGTGGTTAACGCTCTCGCTTCACACGGTGAGGGTCTGGGTTCGATTCCCAGCCAGAGTAGAAACATTGGACGTGTTTCTTTCACCTGTTGTCTATGTTCCCCATCAGTAAAATGGGTACCTGGGTGTTAGTCGACTGGTGTGGGTCGCATCCTGGGACACTGACCTAAGGAGGCCTGGTCACAGACCGGGCCGCGGGGGCGTTGACCCCCGGAACTCTCTCCAGATCTCTCCAGAAACTAGTTCCAGGCATTTTTTCCTGTTCACCTGGGTGTTAGTCGACTGGTGTGAGTTGCATCCTGGGAGACAAGATTAAGGACCCCAATGGAAATAAGTTAGACAGTCTTCGATGACACTGACTTTTTTGGGTTATCCTGGGTGGCTAACCCTCTGGGGTTAATTGTTTCTTGGTATTCTCAATAAGCCACACCAGCAACGGTGCTACAGCAGCAGCAGCAGCAGCAGCAGCAGCAGCAGCTGACAGTGCTACAGCAGCAGCTGACAGTGCTACAGCAGCAGCAGCTGACAGTGCTACAGCAGCAGCAGACGGTGCTACAGAAGCAGCAGACGGTGCTACAGCAGCAGCAGATGGTACTACAGCAGCAGCAGCAGCTGACGGTGGTACAGCAGCAGCAGCAGCTGACAGTGCTACAGCAGCAACAGACGGTGCTACAGCAGCAGCAGATGGTACCACAGCAGCAGCAGCAGCTGACGGTGGTACAGCAGCAGCAGCAGCTGACGGTGCTACAGCAGCAGCAGCTGACAGTGCTACAGCAGCAGCAGAAGCAGCTGACAGTGCAGCAGCAGCAGCTGACGGTGCTACAGCAGCAGTAGACGGTGCTACAGCAGCAGCAGATGGTACTACAGCAGCAGCAGCAGCTGATGGTGGTACAGCAGCAGCAGCAGCTGATGGTGGTACAGCAGCAGCAGCAGCTGATGGTGCTACAGCAGCAGCAGCAGCTGACAGTGCTACAGCAGCAGCAGACGGTGCTACAGCAGCAGCAGACGGTACTACAGCAGCAGCAGCAGCAGCTGACGGTGGTACAGCAGCAGCAGCAGCTGACGGTGCTACAGCAGCAGCAGCTGACAGTGCTACAGCAGCAGCAGCATCAGCAGTTGACCATGGTACCACAGTATTTCGATAATATTTCTCACCCTTTTTACCACAGGGTTGGCACTAGAAGTTTTCTTGGGGCCCATGGTCACTTATTTTGCAGATAAAATCACCAAAAACGCTGTAATAATACGAAATGTTCCGATTGTATGCTTGGATGTTACCGTGGAGGCTGGTTTGTAAACAATGCCACCGGCGGAACATGTGAGGCTGGCTCAGGCCGCACATTAGACGCGTCTCGGACGAATAGCGTTGAGCGAGTTTTTTAGCAGTATGCGAGGCAAAATCTTAGCGATAAAATGTATCGGTATGCGGATTTAACGTTATGTGATACCAACGGTATGCGGGGGTCCACTGTATGTACTTGCAACATCTGCCACATTGCTCCCCTATCCACTATCATATGCCTTTTCTAAATCTATAAATGCAATAAAAACTTCCCTACCTTTATCTAAATACTGCTCAAATATATGCTTCAATGTAAACACTTGATCTACACATCCCCTACCCACTCTAAAACCTCCTTGCTCATCCGCAATTCTACATTCTGTCTTACCTCTAATTCTTTCAATAATAACCCTACCGTACACTTTTCCTGGTATACTCAGTAAACTTATTCCTCTATAATTTTTACATCTCTTTTGTCCCCCTTCCCTTTATATAAAGGGACTATACACACACTCTGCCAATCCCTAGGTACCTTCCCCTCTTTCATACGTTTATTAAACAAAAATACCAACCACTCCAACACTATGTCCCCCCCTGCTTTTAACATTTCTGTCATGATCCCGTCAGTTCCAGCTGCTTTACCCCCTTTCATTCTATGTAATGCCTCACGCACCTCCCCCACACTCACATCCTGCTCTTCTTCACTTATAAAATATGATATACCTCCCTGGCCATTGCACGAAATTACCGCCTCCCTTTCTTCGTCGACATTTAAAAGTTCGCCACCTACCCAATACCTCCAACTCCCCATCTACTAACTCCCCTTCTCTGTTGTTAACTGATAAATCCATTTGTTCCACTTGTTTAACTCACTCCAAAATTTTTTCTTTTTATTAAAATTCCTTGACAGTACCTCTCCCACTCTATCATCTGCTCTCCTTTTGCACTCTCTCACCACTCTCTTCACCTTTCTTTTACTCCATATACTCTACTCTTCTTATAACACTTCTGCTTTGTAAAAACCTCTCATAAGCTACCTTTTTCTCTTTTATCACACTCATCATTCCACCAATCACTCCTCTTTCCTCTTGCACCCACCCTCCTATAACCACAAACTTCTGCCCCACATTCTAATACTGCATTTTTAAAACTATTCCAACCCTCTTCAACCCCCCCCCCTCCCATTACTCATACTTGCACCAGCCCACCTTTCTGCCAATAGTTGCTTATATCTCACCCGAACTTCCTTCTCACTTAATTTATACACTTTCACCTCCCTCTTATTTGTTGTCATCATTTTCCTCTTGTCTCATCTACCACTTACTCTAACTGTAGCTACAACTAAATAATGATCCGATATATCAGTTGCCCCTCTATAAACAGGTACATCCTGGAGCCTATCCATCAACCTTTTATCCACCAATACATAATCTAATAAACTACTTTCATTACGTGCTATATCATACCTTGTGTATTTACTTATCCTCTTTTTCATAAAATATGTATTACTTATTATCAAACCTCTCTCTACACATAGCTCAATTAAAGGCTCCCCATTTTCATTTACCCCTGGCACCCCAAATTTACCTACTACTCCCTCCACAACATTTTTACCCACTTTAGCATTGAAATCCCCAACCACAAGTACTCTCACACTTGGTTCAAAACTCTCCACGCATTCACTCAACATTTCCCAAAATCTCTCTTCTCCTCTCTCTTCTCCAGGTGCATATACACTTACTATAACCCACTTTTCACATCCAACCTTTATTTTACTCCACATAATCCTTGAATTAATACATTTATAGTTCTTCTTTTCCTGCCATACCTTATCCTTCAACATTATTGCTATTCCTTCTTTAGCTCTAACTATTTGAAACCCCTGATCTAATCCCATTTATTCCTCTCCACTGAAACTCTCCCACCCCCTTCAGCTTTGTTTCACTTAAAGCCAGGACATCCAGCTTCTTCTCATTCATAACATCCACAATCATCTCTTTCTTATCATCTGCACAACATCCACGCACACTCAGACATCCCACTTTAACAATTTTCTTCGTATTCTTTTTAGTAATTATTACAGGAAAAGGGGTTATTAGCCCATTGTTCCTGACATTTTAGTTGACTTTTACAACACGCATGGCTTACGAAGGAAAGATTCTTATTCCACTTCCCCATGGATATAAAAGAAAAAGTAATAAGAACCAAAAACTATTAAGATAAAATCAAAGAAAACTCAGATGAGTGTGTATAAATAAATGTGTACATGCATGTGTAGTATGACCTAAGTGTAAGTAGCAAGACATACCTGTAATCTTGCATATTTATGAGACAGACAAAAGACATCAGCAATCCTACCATCATGTAAAACAATTACAGGCTTTCGTTTTACACTCACTTGGCAGGATGGTAGTACCTCCCTGGGTGGTTGCTGTCTACCAACCTACTAGGGATATGTTATATATCTTTATATATGCTTCTAAACTGTTGTATCTGGGCACCTCTGCAAAAACAGTGATTATGTATGAGTGAAGTAAAAGTGCTGAATGATGATGAAAGTATTTCCTTTTTGGGGATTTTCTTTCTTTTTTGGGTCACCCTGCCTCGGTGGGAGACGGCCAAGTTGTTGAAAAAAAAAAATTAAATTTTCATTTAATCAGCCACAGTAGAATAACTTCTGTATCTTTGCCAAATACTTACATCAACAAGTTTTTTTAAATATTACTACCATTCTCAAATCATGATCTACTCTTTAAAATAAATTTTAAAATGAATGAATCTTCAAATAGAAACCAATTTTAATAATGGATACGTATATTAGCAGTTTGGAGGGATATGTTGTGTGTCTTTATACGTATATGCTTCTAAATTGTTGTGTTCTGAGCACCTCTGCAAAAACAGTGATTATGTGTGAGGTGAAAGTGTTGAATGATGATGAAAGTATTTTCTTTTTGGGGATTTTCTTTCTTTTTGGGTCACCCTGCCTCGGTGGGAGATGGCCGACTTGTTGAAAAAAAAAAAAAAAATACGTATTCAGAATAATGAGCACATGAATGAAGTAAACTAAAATACTATTTTGCAATATACATTACAGACACAATTTGGTGTCTGTAATGTATATTGCACTTATTCTTCAATAGTTTTGTGTCAACTTGTTAATAATAAACATTATTCTTATACTAGGGGTTCCCAAACCCAAGGTCACAACCCAACCCTGGGATGCAACCTTGGAAGAAATTAAGGAACTATGTTTAATTTTTTTTTAATGCTTTCTTTATTATTATGCTATAAATCTAGGGTGATTTTCTGGGGTGCTAAATAACTGCCATTAGGATGCAGGTAAATAGAGTTTACAACTTACAATTGCCTCTTCTTTCGAGTTCCACATAATTCTTCAGTTGACTTGCTCTTGAACAAACCAAAAGGAAGTGAACTAATTAACTTTGACCAAAATGATGGGCCAGAAGTACTGAGCTGAAGCAGAAAGAATGTTTAAAATTAGTGCACAGTGTCCTCACAAAACAAATAGAATTTTTTTTTTATGCTACATGTAAATCATGATTTTAATTTACCAGAGTGAGATAAGGGGGAAATCTACAATACATTAAAGCCTACACTGATGCAAGTTTGTAAAATATAATTTAAAAAATGTAAAATTATATTAACTGTTCAACAACTGGGTTAAAATTAAAGGAGTTACATATTTATCAACATTAATAATGTCCTCTCATAAGTGCTCACATTAACTCAGTTTTACATCTTCACAAGTCAAATTAATGGAACCCATCTGAGAAATGCAAGAAGTCCACAACTTACAAACACCCAAAGCTACACACTTCCACACTTACAAACGATGTGCACAGGACCTAATCACACTTTCACAACAGCTGATCTTCAGTACCATGTTGTTTTCTGAACCATAAGATTTTGGAACCATCCATACTTTTGGAGACAACAGAAATGATATTCCACCTTTCATTCTCTCCTTTTTCACTTTTCATCTGAGCACAACCATACCACCCTACTATCAAATACTTATCCAAATGTTACAAATTTCCTTCCATATTTCCCAGTTTCCTTTCCTCAGTAACTTTAACTTACCTTAACATAATCACCATGACACACCCAACCATTTGTGTGTTTGTCTTGTGTTCCTGTGATCTTCATTTCTTCAATCACAGCAGCTAAACCAAAATCTTCCTTTGTATTTACAGTAACCTGAAAATATACATGACACAGATTATCTTTGGTAATGAGCAAAGTATAAATACAATAAAAGCTAACCTAAAAATCACTGATAGCTTTTTATATTATGTTTTCTCATTACACTTTTTGGGTGAGAAGAAAAGTTTCAGAGGTTGGTGGATGAATTTGGTAAAGTAAGAGAAGAAAATTAAAAGTGAATGTAGGAAAGAGTAAGGTTATGAGGATAACAAAAAGATCGTGATGAAAGATTAGATATCAGATTGGAGGGAGAGAGTATGGAGGAGGTGAATGTATTCAGATATTTAGGAGTGGATGTGTCAGCAGATGGGTCTAAGAAGGATGAGGCGAATCATAGAATTGATGGGGGGGGGGGGGAAGGGCGAGTGGTGCACTTAGGAGTCTGTGGAGACAAAGAACTTTGTCTGTGGAAGCAAAAAGGGGAATGTATGAGAGTATAGCTGTACCAATACTCTTGTATGGGTGTGAAGCATGGGTGATGAATGTTGCAATGAGAAGGCTGGAGGCAGTGGAGATGTCATGTCTGAGGGCAATGTGTGGTGTGAATATATTGCACAAAATTCGTAGTTTGGAAATTAGGAGAAGGTGTGGGATTACCAAAACTATTATCCAGAGGGCTGAGGAGGGGTTGTTGAGGTGGTTCAGACATGTCGAGAGAATGAAACAAAACAGAATGACTTCGTGAGTGTATAAATCTCTAGTGGAGGGAAGGTGGGGTAGGAGTCAGCCTAGAGAGGGTTTGGAGGGAGGGGGTAAAGGAGGTTTTGTGTGCCAGGGGCTTGGACTCCCAGCAAGCATGCCTGAACATATTTCATAGGAGTGAATGGAGACAAATGGTTTTTAATATTTGACGTGCTGTTGGAGTGTGAGCAAAGTAACATTTATGAAGGGATTCAGGGAAACTGGCAGGCCAGACTTGAGTCCTGGAGATGGGAAGTACTGTGTCTACACTCTGAAGGAGGGGTGTTAATGTTGCAGTTTTATAACTGTAGTGTAAAGTACCCCTCTGGCAAGACAGTGATGGAGTGAATGATGATGAAAGTTTTTCATTTTTAGGCCACCCTGCCTTGGTGGGAATTGGCTGATTGTGCTAATAAAATAAAATAAAACTTTTTTGGGTGACCTTGTGTAGCGTTTCCTTAACCCTTTGACTGTTTTGTCTTACGTCTTACGTGCCACTGTTTCAGACGTATTAATATGCGTAAATTCTAGCAGCTTCAAATCAAACAGGAGAAAGCTGGTAGGCCCACATGTTAGAGAATGGGTCTGTGTGGTCAGTGTGCACCACATAAAAAAATCCTGCAGCACGCAGTGCACAATGAGAAAAAAAAAACTGACTGTTTTTTTTTATTAAAACGCCGATTTTTGAGGTGCATTTTCGTAGAGTATTTATCGTTGTATTCTCATTTTCCTGGTCTCACGTGATAAAATGGAAAACATGTTACAGAAATAGAGATGATTTTGATTAGTTTCACGATGAAAACGACCTTGAAATTGAGCTCAAAGTAGCGGAAATGTTCGATTTTTACCTATGTTCAGGGGTAAGCAAATCGCACCACACGTCCAATACACATCAACTGGGGAGTCTAATATTCTTTCACCAGTGCACTGATATTATTTATACCATTTTTACAATAATGCAGTAGTCTGCATAACAGTAAATTTCGTATTTTTGGTATGAATAAAAAATAAAAATAGAAAGCAATAGTAATATAAGAAGGGCCTAGAGATGTGACTAATGAACAAAGGATATGCTATTTGAGTGCCAGGAATGTCTACATTGTTTATTCTGGACCCTATTATGAAACTGGCATCTTTTATAATTTGTGTGAAATTGGCCAAATTACCAATTTCTGACCACTTTATTGGGTAGCTCAAATCAGTAAATGGGCGGTTTCTTGTACTCAACTGATAGAAAAAAATGGAGTTCTAAAGAAATAGCTATGAGTTTGGTCAACTGGAACAACAGAATTGGCCAAAAACAGGGCTCAAATTCGGCAAAATCACCGAGGCGTATATGTCGCCGAGACCGCTAACTTCGCGGGAGAGTAATTCCGTGATTTGGTGTCATTATCATCGGGAAAAGATTCTCTATCGTTTCATAAGAAAAAATAATTTTTTTTCTCCAAAAATTTTGCGACACAGAATGACAGTTCAGAAAGGGGCTTGTGACAGTCAAAGGGTTAAAGGAAAAGTTGAAAATACTGGTGACATGCATTAAATGTGCCATTACTGGCCTATCTCTGGCCAGCCTGCTTGGAGCGAGTGCAACTATATTGCCACTAAATGACACTGGACACCAGTTAAAACTCTTAATACTTTGCATTAATGACTTCCATTAACACAGTAGTAGTATATCTGAATATCATTCAGCAATGACAAGTGGTATAACTAAAATTATTCTTGAACAGTATTGGTGTATCATGAGGGCCAAACTAACACAAAAGCTTAATAGGCTACGAGGGCCTCTCAAATTTTACCCTACCCCATACTTTATTACCAATTTCAACCTGTGAATTTTTGGACCATTTAAATAAAGTTTTGGACATCAGAAGATCTAAATAAAGCCACATAAGCTTTTTTTTTTTTTTTTTTTACTAGCTGGGCCTGAATCCTGAAAATAAGCTTATATGAAAGGATTGCCTCTTTAAACATTTTTATTCAGTTTATCATGTTATCTCCCTCAATCTGGTATACAATAAATCCCTACATAAGTGGTTAAATAGACAAACCTTGCACTCATGGATTTTATGGCTAGCTGGAGAACCATCATCATCAAACAAGTATCCAACTTTTAAAATGGCTGCTTTCCATGGGTTAATAATTATGGAAGCCTTTTCACGGTCATCTATGCATGGTGTGAAGGTTTCAAGGTCATCTGTGGATATCAAATTTATATTGGAAACCTTTTTACTTATGCAGACCTTTGTAATATAAAATTTACAATAACAACACAGTATTATAAATGAAAGCAAAATCTCTTTTCAACACTAATTCTGATGAGTGGGGAAATATCCCTACCATTAAAAAAAAGTATGGGGCTTTTTATCCATTGGCTATATCCCCACCCTTAAAAAAAATGCAAATGTGGTACTTTTTGTCCATGGGAAATTTCCCTAAAATTAACAAAAAGGCAAATGTGGACTTTTCGTCTCTTGAGAGACAGTTGTCACCTAAGCACAATTCCTGCACCTTTGCTTCTGCCCCATTTCCCCACATACAGATGAACCAGCTTTCGTGAGGACTAATTTTGGATGAATATTAAATGCTGAGTCTGGGGCCTGGGACAGTGTGTCTATACATACTATTAATGGCATCTTCAAAGGAATGCCAGTGAACCCACTGACAATACCAAGTCAATGATGAGTCAAAAAAAAAAACTCGTGACATTTCCCTATTGACAAAGAGTTTTCCCATACATAAAATAGTAAAATTACCAGTAAGTACTAACCTAGAATAACCTAACCTAAATTATGCTTTTGGATAGCTGTTGGTTACATTTTAACAAATTACCAAATCAACCACCTGGATAACATGCCGAGGCCAGCAATTACAAACGTTGATGACTTTGCTGGCAACTGATTATATCCGTGTACATATAAACACCAGATCAAAGATTAAGTCTGAAGTATCCCAAAAGTGAAACATTTAATTTTACAGGTACAATTGTACAATTTTAGAAGATTACAATTTTCTCACATAAGAATATGTTCTTATAATCCGCATAGATTTAGTGCTGAACAAATTATTAAAAATCATTAAAAATTACTTAAGATAACCCCCAAAAAGGTCAATTAATTACCTCCACTAGGGTCCTTGACTTATTTCTACTGGCATCCTAACTAGGAAAAAATAATCTCATAGGAAAACGATGACAGATATATGGGTATGTGTGGATAAATGAGTTGAACTTGCCTAGTATAGGGCCCAGTAGGACTGCAGCAGTGTTCCTTCCCTAAGATATTTATTCAATCATACTACAAGCTTGTCAAAAAGTTTGTGACACTAAAATCAACAAGTGGATAAGATAACACAAACAAAAAATCCAACTTACAGGTATTATACTCGGCTAATGACACCACCTTCTCAACACATAACATCAGCATCAGTACACTACATAACAACTCCATTATATAGCTAAAATAAAACTACTTGGTTCCCCTTATTTATGCGTCAGTTCCCTGATGACAAGCTTCCAAGCAACTGAGAATAAACACTGACACACACAAGTAATGGTAAAAAAAGAAAAATGCCGAGGTAAATAAGAGTCTGAAGGTGTTAATGGTGTCTAGAAGAGTTTCAGGTAACCCAGGAATGGTTTCTGGTAACCCACTCAACCTTTCAACATCTATACCAAGTTCTAAAAAATTACGAAACAATTATTCATTTAGTACTTAACAGGGTGCAATAAATGAATAATTCGATCAATAGCTTAATAATAAATAAACGAAAAAATATACATGGAGATCCATATAGATCCAAATGAAAACTTTCGATGTCTATGCAAATTTCTCAACACATTACGAACTAATTATTCATTTAGTTTTTCACTTATTACAATAAATTAATGAATCACTTAATAGATTAATGAATAAAGTAAAATATGTATATTTATGGTAACCAACGTGGGTACAATGAAAGCCTTTAACTACTTGACAGTACACCGCCCTCTCTAGAATTTTGGATATTACACTGAGTATACTAACAGGCCTATAGTTGCTGACATCAGCCCTACTATTTTTCTTGAAGATAGGATTAACTCTGGCCTCCTTGAACGCCTAATGGTGATGGACAAATTCATTATGTGAACAATGGGGATTGGAAATTCAGAGGCACCATATTTTAGGAACTTAGACGGGATGTTATGGCCGGTGCTCTTAGTTGGGTTTAACCTGCTTAGTTCTTGCACGAAGGCGTAAGATATACTTACTAGTTGACAACTATTTGGGGTTACCCTTTTATTGGTATAGTATGTTTTAAATTATCTGAGTCTGTGTTAAAGGTGCTTGATGCAGCTGGTAGTTTACTTACTATTTGTGGAAACTACTGTATATATTTTCCAGAAATTCAGTATTTATATGTAAATAGATGGCCATACTGTATTTAATAATATTTATGTCATAGAAAACGGAAAGCCTGCGTCTGGGCAGGAGACTCGCCATCTTGGTTTTGAATTTGTACAAACATTGGTGTAATGGGAAGAATTTTTCGTGCTCTAGAGGTTAAAATTGTGTTGGCACCTCTCAAATAGGAGGCGAAATTGGTGGATGTGCATTCCTGCATAACTTGAGATATCAGGCGACTGGACAAGACAGCTCCAGGAACCTCAGATAAGCTCTCTAGATTTGTGTGTAATTCTGGCCAGCATTATTTTCATAGATTTAGTTAGAGTGAGGTTTTCTGAGTATGATACACATTAATCTCCAGTCAAATTGGTGAGTGATATTAAGATATATTTTCCTTCTGTTATGTAATTGTGTATATATATAACAATTTATCATTTTTAATATACAGTCCACAAATTTATATATTTACCAGTATTCCTGGTGTATGTATATTTCATTTAATTAATAGGTCCAGAGCAACTTGTGGTTATGACAGTGGTAGGTATCGAAGGGGGACATTTTTTGCGACCTAGGTGTCCCAAATTCCTACTTGTCTATGCAACATTGATAAATAATAATTATCTTTGTTATCATTTACTGTTATGTACATAATTAGTTACATTCAGATAAATGCAATTTTCCACACTACTGTTGATGCGATTGTGTAGTATGAATTAAAACAATCTGCCACTTGAGTTGTTTCATGGCATACCTTACTGAAATCTTGCGTATCATCAAAACACTAAAGAACAAGGCGGGAAACCTTAATAACTTACCACCACTCATGTACAAAAAAGCTTCTCATGTCTTGTCACCAATTATTGCAACTCTTTTTAACAAATCCATTGTGTGGAAAATATTTTAATTTTCCGAAGCTATAGTGCCTAATAGGTGTTTAATGTGTCGATATGAGTCAAAAATGTATTTGACAATAGGATAGAACCAAGAGTTCCCTTTGCGCATGCGCAGATGTGCGGGGGTATAGGTCGAACTGGGGCATGGGGGAGGAGGGAGTGTTTTGAATGTAGTTAGGAGGCTGGGAAAGCATGGAACCAGGAAACTGGCGTTCACGGCGGCCTAAGGATTAATATAGGCCTCATTTCATAATAGGAAGTGTCGTAACTGTTCCTGGTGGAGAGTGAGGGAACGTGATTTACGGGACCACCATAATAGAGTGGTAAAATGAGTGAATAAGGGTAGGACCGGTGGTGACTGGCGCGTCACCATGGACTGTGTCCCGGGGAAAATTACCCTTGGTTTACACAAATAACCCGCAACTTCGGAGAAACTGGTCGATCTCTTTCTGACAGACTTAGGGAGCACAAAAATAGTGTTAGGCTTGCCGACACTAACAATGCTCTTTTCTGTCACGTCAGAGATCATAGCCATCCTATTGACTGGTCTTCTGCTAAAACTGTCTTCCCTACTTCCAACTCGAACAGTCGCCGTCTAGTTGAATCCTCTGTTAATACACAACTTTCCTTGTATGAACCTTAACCCTGGCTTCGTCTCTGTAGATGCCTTCCTCTCCCACTACATTGTAAAATGCTCCAAACTTCAGAACACCCGTGACTTAACCTGAATCCTCATTTTTTCTTTTTTCTTTTTCTGTTTCTTCTTCCTCTTTCCTTTGCTCCTCTGGGTTGTCTTTCTCTCTCATGTCTCGTGTTTCTGTTCCTTCTTCATTTATTTCACCACTTCCCTTTCACGCACCTCTGTGCGCTTGCTCTCCCTGTGGGCATCTAGCTCTCTTGCAGTGCTCCCCTTACTTTTTTTTTTTTTTTTTTTTTTTTTTTTTTTTTTTACACATGGTTTGACAAGGTTAAGGATCCCTAGGTTTATTGACAAGCTATTTACAGGTTAAGGATTCCTAACTTTATTGACAAGCTAAGAGCTGTTACCTACATCAGCTCATTTGAAAGCATTTTTATTGTTATGAGACATACAAGTAGGGAACAGGATGAAGTTGGAGCCATCTGTGGGCCAGCATTTTCATTTGTTCAACTGACGTTATCTCGTTGACATCATTATGCTGTACGAATGTGTTCCATACTCGAGTCATCCTGGGTATGTATGATCTCAGATGGAGTGATGTTCTGGAGAAGGGTACAGCCAGAGTGAAGTTGCTGCTTTCTGCCCGTCTTGTGGCATAAAAGCTTGTTTCGCGCTGTCCTCGAAGTGGATCCAAGTGTGGTATTTTGACAATATTGGCCTTGTACATAACAGTAAGGCCACCCACATCCCTCCTATGTTGAAGGCTCTGCTGAAATGACAGATCCATCCAGGATGGGTCCAGGCGAGAGATGAGACGTCTTGCTCTGTTCTCTACTCTGTCAAGCAGTCGCAGATGAGAGGGGGGACAGGCAAACCAAGAAAGTGGAGCATACTCAAGGTGTGAGCGTACTTGTGCCTCGTACAGGATCTTGCAACCCCTACTGTCAAGCAGATGTGAGATACGGCGAAGTGCTGTAAGCTTCCTGGCTGCCTTGTTTGCAAGATTTACAACATGGTTCTTCATGGTTAGTTTGGAGTCAAATTTCACCCCAAGGATATCAACTTCTTCTCCAGGTGCCAACATCGTCCCATTCATCCTTACTACTGCACCAGCATTACCATCATGGTGCCTAGAGACGATCATCATTTGCGTTTTCTCAGGTGCAAATGTTACTTGCCATCTATTTCCCCAAGCTGATATAGCTCTCAGCTGGTAATTGATGTAGCTTAGAGCAGCTGGCATTTCTTCTCTTGGATAAGTGAATGTTAGTGTACAGTCGTCTGCATATGCATGTGATTCTGGGATGAGATGAAGAAGGTCGTTGAAGTAGACATTCCATAACAGTGGACCCAGCACACTTCCTTGTGGAACGCTTGCCCCAATAGGATGTCTTGCTGATTCCGTTCCATTGAGAACTACACTTAGAGATCTACCATGAAGGTAATCACTGAGGAGACATAGCGTAGAGCCTGCAATTCCCAGTGCTTGAAGTTTTGCTAAGAGGCCCTGGTGCCACACCCGGTCGAAAGCGCCAGCAATGTCCAGTGCTACCACACAGCTGACTTTGGATTCATCCAGTGACTGGTGCCACTTAGTGGAGAGGTTTAACAACAGATCAGCAGCAGAGTAACCTTTCCTGAAGCCATATTGACGATCACAAAGTAGTGAGTGGTAGTCAAAGAAATCTGTCATTTGTCTTGAGATTATTGTCTCAAGGATCTTACCAGTTTACCTGGAGTTTACCTGGAGAGAGTTCCGGGGGTCAACGCCCCCGCGGCCCGGTCTGAGACCAGGCCTCCTGGTGGATCACAGCCTGATCAACCAGGCTGTTGCTGCTGGCTGCACGCAAACCAACATACGAGCTACAGCCCGGCTGATCCGGAACTGACTTTAGGTGCTTGTCCAGTGCCAGCTTGAAGACTGCCAGGGGTCTGTTGGTAATCCCCCTTATGTGTGCTGGGAGGCAGTTGAACAGTCTCGGGCCCCTGACACTTATTGTATGGTCTCTTAACGTGCTAGTGACACCCCTGCTTTTCATTGGGGGGATGGTGCATCGTCTGCCAAGTCTTTTGCTTTCGTAATGAGTGATTTTCGTGTGCAAGTTCGGTACTAGTCCCTCTAGGATTTTCCAGGTGTATATAATCATGTATCTCTCCCTCCTGCGTTCCAGGGAATACAGGTTTAGGAACCTCAAGCGCTCCCAATAATTGAGGTGTTTTATCTCCGTTATGCGTGCCGTGAAAGTTCTCTGTACATTTTCTAGGTCGGCAATTTCACCTGCCTTGAAAGGTGCTGTTAGTGTGCAGCAATATTCCAGCCTAGATAGAACAAGTGACCTGAAGAGTGTCATCATGGGCTTGGCCTCCCTAGTTTTGAAGGTTCTCATTATCCATCCTGTCATTTTTCTAGCAGATGCGATTGATACAATGTTATGGTCCTTGAAGGTGAGATCCTCCGACATGATCACTCCCAGGTCTTTGACGTTGGTGTTTCGCTCTATTTTGTGGCCAGAATTTGTTTTGTACTCTGATGACGATTTAATTTCCTCATGTTTACCATATCTGAGTAATTGAAATTTCTCATCGTTGAACTTCATATTGTTTTCTGCAGCCCACTGAAAGATTTGGTTGATGTCTGCCTGGAGCTTTGCAGTGTCTGCAATGGAAGACACTGTCATGCAGATTCGGGTGTCATCTGCAAAGGAAGACACGGTGCTGTGGCTGACATCCTTGTCTATGTCGGATATAAGGATGAGGAACAAGATGGGAGCGAGTACTGTGCCTTGTGGAACAGAGCTTTTCACCGTAGCTGCCTCGGACTTTACTCTGTTGACGACTACTCTCTGTGTTCTGTTAGTGAGGAAATTATAGATCCATCGACCGACTTTTCCTGTTATTCCTTTAGCACGCATTTTGTGCGCTATTACGCCATGGTCACACTTGTCGAAGGCTTTTGCAAAGTCTGTATATATTACATCTGCATTCTTTTTGTCTTCTAGTGCATTTAGGACCTTGTCGTAGTGGTCCAATAGTTGAGACAGACAGGAGCGACCTGTTCTAAACCCATGTTGCCCTGGGTTGTGTAACTGATGGGTTTCTAGATGCGTGGTGATCTTGCTTCTTAGGACCCTTTCAAAGATTTTTATGATATGGGATGTTAGTGCTATTGGTCTGTAGTTCTTTGCTGTTGCTTTACTGCCCCCTTTGTGGAGTGGGGCTATGTCTGTTGTTTTTAGTAACTGTGGGACGACCCCCGTGTCCATGCTCCCTCTCCATAGGATGGAAAAGGCTCGTGATAGGGGCTTCTTGCAGTTCTTGATGAACACAGAGTTCCATGAGTCTGGCCCTGGGGCAGAGTGCATGGGCATGTCATTTATCGCCTGTTCGAAGTCATTTGGCGTCAGGATAACATCGGATAGGCTTGTGTTAATCAAATTTTGTGGCTCTCTCATAAAAAATTCATTTTGATCTTCGACTCTCAGTCTGGTTAGCGGCTTGCTAAAAACTGAGTCATATTGGGACTTGAGTAGCTCACTCATTTCCTTGATTGACAGGAGTGACACTGGTCTGTAGTTGCTGATTTCTGCTCTGCTCTTCTTTTTGTGAACAGGGACTACATTTGCCTCTTTCCATGGAGAGGGCCATTTGCACTGTACTAGGCAGTGCTGAAAGATGCGAGTTAGAGGTGCTGCTAGCTGGTCTGCACATCTTCTCAACAATCTTGGGCTCAACTTGTCTGGGCCCACAGCCTTTTCTTGGTCAAGTGATTTAAGAAGGAAATGCACCTCCTCCTGCCTTATTGTCACCCCTGACAGTTTTGACACAGTTCTTGCAGCTAGCCAAGGAGGGTCCCTTGCTGGATCAGGAACTTGCATTTTGGTAGCAAAGTGTTCAGCAAAGAGGTCCGCTTTCTCTTGACTACTAGTAGAGGTGGTCCCATCCTGTCGATTTAGAGGTGGAATAAGTTCATCAGGCAGATAACCTTGTCTGTCCTTGACCAGGGACCACCAGGTTTTGGAGCCTACCCTACCTGATGCTAACTTTCTTTTAGTGTCCAACTCCCATTTAGCAATGGCCCACTTTTGAACATCACCCATATGCCTACAGGCTTGCATGTGCAAGTTCCTGTTATAGGTGGTAGGATGTCTCTTATACCTTCGCCATGCTTTGTACTTAGCAGTAGCAGCCTCTCTACAACGAAAGCCAAACCAAGGCTGATCTGTAGGCTTTGTCACATATTGCCGGTGAGGAATGTGTTCTTGTTGCAGATTAAGGATGTGTCCAGTGAAGGCTTTCACTTGGTTGTCAACATCCCCCTGGAGAAGAGCATTCCAGTCGGTGGTGGCGAGCTCAGAGCAAAGGGCTGGCCAATTACCTCTTTCCCATAGCCAGGTTGTGCGTGTGGACTCCTCACCTCGTTCTGTTGGGATCTTAAGTGTGGTAAAAACAGCCTTGTGGTCAGACGATCCAACGTAGCCGAGGGGTTGACAAGTGACTATGCCTTCTGCCAGATCACTCACTACTGGGTCAAGGGAGGAGCCAGAGATATGAGTAGGGAAATCAACAAAGTTTCTCATGTCAAACACTGCAAGAAGGTCATCAAAGTCCCTCTGTATAAGGTGCTGGTTGAGGTCACCAACAATTATAATATGTTGACAGTTGTGTTGTAGCAGAAGGGAGTCAATATTTTCCATTAGGAAGTTGATAGGGTCTGCATGTTGCCACTGAGGTCTGTACATTGCACATGCTAGTACAGAGGTACTAGTGTTTATACAGAGCTTGAAGAACATCATTTCAAGATGTGTAGGGGTGGCAACATCTATGTGCTGGGCATGAACACTTTTAGAGAAGCACACAGCAACACCACCTCCTTGCCCTTGCCTGTCTCTTCTCATCCATGAGGTGTAGCCAGCAATTCTTGCAAAATTTTCTGGAGTCCTGTCATCCAAAAATGTTTCAACAACAGCTATCATGTCGGGACGTCGAGTGTTCACAAAGCTATGTGTGAGCTCTCCAACATTAGTAATGAAACCTCTAATGTTGGCCGACAGGATGCTGATAGACTGGCTCCTCATGATGAAGTGGTCAGCTTGAGGTGGTGGGTGTGTAGGGAATGTAAGGTGCCTGCCCTTGAGAGAGGTAGGGTACTGAGGCAGCTGCAGGGATGTAGGTCTGTGGTCTTGTATAAGGCCCAATCCCACCTGCTGGGCTGGGATAGGAGTAGCTAAGTGAGTGACGTGTGAGAGTGTTTACCAATTCAGAGATCCTGCTGGTTTGTTCTGAGAACAGGTCTCTAAACAGGTGGCCCTGTCTGCCAAGCTCCTTTTTCTTCCGACACTGGTCCTCCTTATGTCCTTTCTTGTAGCAGTAGTTACACCTGGTATCTCGCAGGCAGTTGTTGGCAGAGTGCCCCTTCCGGTGACAGCGAGAGCACAGCCTAGGTGCCTGGGAGGGTGGACTAGGATTTGTTGTACCTCCTGTGTTTCGCAGATTTGGCCTCGGATTCTGCCGCTGGAGCTGTGTTAGTGGAGGGTGAGACGGCTGTAGATGTCTTCCTCCACCACGTCCTCCTCCACGTCCTCTACCCCGCCCTCTACCAGTTCTGACAGATGTGTCCCTGCTGTTCGTACTTCGGCGCAGCAGGTGATCAGGTGCAGTGATAGTTCCCTGATCACTAACTGCACCGTTCTCTGGTGGAGAAACTCCTGGCTTGACTGGCTCGTCCTTTTCCCACTTCTACCACTACCACTACTACTACCTCTTCTTCTACTACTACTACAACTACTGATGAAATTAAGACATATGTGCGGCGTCTGGTTGTCTTTGTTGTGGACGTTTCGCCATCCAGTGGCTGGCTGGATGGCGAAACGTCTATGATGGGGATGCCCGGGTGTTGTGCATGTGTCTTAATTTCATCTTGTCGGTATTAGATACAACTCTTGTACTACTACTACTACTACTACTACTACCACCACCTCTTCCTGCATATATATAGCCGTCCTGCTCCACCTCTGTTAGTGTGACTTTGTCAATGGTCCAAGTCGGACCGAAACGTCGTCGTAAGCTTCTCTCTTTTATGTGCTGGTTATTTGTGTATCGTTCCAGTCACGGTATTGTGCCTTTTTTGTTATTTACCCTTGGTTTAATCATCACTCATCGGTCTCAGATCTTAATGGAGTGTTCTCTAATGTGTATAATAATTATGAGACATTAAATCGTCTTGTAAATTGTAATGTAATTAATGATAATAACGCTAAGTTAAGAGAATGCGTGAAGTGAAATAAGTCGGCTTGCTCGGAGTGAACACGCTAGACCACGTTGTTCCCGTCACGAGGAAAGTGAAGTTCATTGAGTCACGACTTCTAAACCGGGACAAACCAACGGATACCTCGTCCTGCTGGAATAAGAACCATGTCGGTGTAGCAGGACATCGAAATGAGATGGTGAATGGAGGAAATAAGGAGTATCAATCACCCACAGTTAAGTAACTCTTCTAGTTATAGCAGACTGATACTGGCCAGTTAGGTATGTTGTAATTGGATAGGTTATGGGTGATCCAGCCACATCAAGTGACCACCAGAGAATATCTGGTAAGTGGTGGGATTATGTACAAGTGTTTTTTCCTTGATGGGTATATCCATGTGTAACCTACCCCTCTCCCCCTTCATTCAGTTAAACTAATATAATCTATACAGTCCACAATTAATTAGTAGCGCCGTACTTGAGGGTGCTACCCAATTTATACTGGTCTCGGATAGATATGGATAAGATTGTGAGGGTCGAGGGGCCACCTGCAGTGACCAGAGGTGGTTAAGTTTTCTCACATGTCTACATGGGTGACTATGGTAAACAATATCGTTGTTGTCTTCCAAGGAGATTACTCGTATGCATGTAATGTTGAGGTATGTACAAGTAATCACTCCTATAAAATTTTCCATATCTGCCCGCTGGTCCTTTCTGAACCGGATGTAATCAGTGAAAAATTAATTGAATTAATTACTTAATAATTAAGTGACTGATTGAAGGAAGTGGGTATAGGGTACACAAGTTTAATCGATCGTGTGGTGGATAATAATTAGCCCAGTTAATTGCTAGCACATGTGTGGCTAGGATTTATACAAGAGTAAAGTGCAAGAATTAATCTTATAAGGCGCCTACTTAAGTTGTATAATCAGTGATTAATAATTCTCTAACCATGACTGGATCTGATGGAGTTAATGTGGCTGACAAGTCCGTGAATTTTAGAGTAATGAAAGCATCATTACAGGCTATTAAAAGCCATGTGACGAAGGCATTTGATTTAATGAATCAAAGACTCGTGAACCCTAATGAATTAAAGTTATATTTAGATGCTTTAGAGAGTAGATTTGATTAGTACAAATTGTGGTTTAAAGACTGTGAGAGAGATCTGCTGGAGAATTGTGCAGATGGAATGGAAATGAATGTTTTAATTAATCAACATTACGAATTGGAAGAAAAACTGTCTTGTAAAAGTAAGGCTTTGAATAAATTAAAGGGTGTAAGCCAGGCAGTTGATCAACCTATTAATGCAAAGGGTGGGTTTGGCAAAACCTCCAGAGTACGGTCGGCAGGAATTAATTGTTCAATTGCAGACCAGTCAGCCAAACAGTTCTAAGGATATAACACTTAATGACTCTGAAGTATCTGTCAAGTCTCAAAAGGGAAAAATAATCCCAGTGGTAATAATCATAGTTAAGAGTTAAATAGGCACATATCAAGTCAGGAATCAGTAATAGTGGTTCCTCACATCAAGGTAAGAGGAATAAGTACCTCAGTAAGGGTAACCCAGTTAATAAGAGGTCAGGCAAGGAAAAGAGAGACTGCCTCTTTTGCCAGGGTACTCATTTCACTAAAAATTGTAATGCCTATAATTCATGGGATATTAAAGTGGAGAGGATGAAAGAACTTGACAGATTTATCAGATGTCTAGACAATCATAATGTAAAGGATTGTCATACCAAATTGAACAGTTGCTATCAATGCAACAAGGGAAGGCACCATACAGTTATGTGCAGGGTTGTATGTAAGTCTTATAATAATGGTGACAATAATGATAATGTTAATAACCCTGACACTACAGTGACTGATGTAAAGGTTGCAGCTAATGGCAATAATGATGGCCTAGCTGAGGTAGTCTTGCCGGCGTTGGATGTAATAATTCAGGATAAAGGGCATAAATCCAAAAGCATGCGGCGTCACTCTCCTCAACACTGGTACGGGCCATGTAATATATGGCAAACTACCGCCTAGTAATAATGACTAGAGGAAGTAGTGAATACAGTCACGGTGTCTTGCTCATAAAAGGTCAACCCAGTACAAGTATTCTTCTATCGAGAATGATGTTGAACCAGTCTAATTTGTGGGAGCTGGACAGCATAGGGATTAATATAAATGAGGAAAGTCCAAATGATTCCTTTACTCAGGAACAATACCTGAAGGATGTTAAATGTGAATCTGGACAGTACTGGGTGCGACTTCCGTGGAAGCTCGACCGTCCAGAATTACCTACTAATTATAGGATGGCGTATGGACAGTTAAAGGGCCCAGCTCTGCGAACTGAGCAAGACACCAAAATTGTTGACTGCTTATAATGATATAATTAATAAATGGTTAAATAATAAATTGTTCTTACTTCAGGCGACGATAAATGCACACCTTAAGTGCACAGGTGGTCCACTGAGCGAAGTAATTGGGTAAATAATCTTATGTGGACAATTTCCGGGTGTGACGTCAACTGAAGAGGAACTAATGAGGATATGTGAAGGGGTTAATGAAATAATGTAGTAATGTGCTGGGGCTGACTTGGGACACTGAGAGAGACTTGTTATTGTTAAAGTCTCATAATTCCAGTATGCCCAATAAATTAACCCAGGGAGCATAGGCTTATGCCCCTGAGAGAATGGAACAGTAATTAGTCCATTTTGAGGGATCAATAAATATGGATGGCCATGGAGTTGAAGTGCCTATATGCAGTAATGTGCTGGGGGTGACTTGGGATACTGAGAGAGACTTGTTATTGTTAAAGTCTCCTAATTCCAGTATGCCCAACAAATTAACCCCGAGAGCATAGGCTTAGTGTCACACCTTATAATAAGAGGGAAATTGTTAATACCAGAAGCATGGAGGCTTGACTGGGCTTTGGATGGAGCCCTACCTGAGGAGTTAACAGGTGGAAAGAATTAATGGGTGATTATGTAAATACCAATGTTGGAGTTCCCAAGCCAGGTGGCCAGTGAAGATGGGAAAATTGTACCCCACATTATGTAAGTTGTCTAGCAACGACCTCCGCCCGGCCACAGTGTGGAAAATATTTTAATTTTCCGAAGCTATAGTGCCTAATAGGTGTTTAATGTGTCGATATGAGTCAAAAATGTATTTAACAATAGGATAGAACCAAGAGTTCCCTTTGCGCATGCGCGGATGTGCGGGGGTATAGGTCGAACTGGGGCATGGGGGAGGAGGGAGTGTTTTGAATGTAGTGAGGAGGCTGGGAAAGCATGGAACCAGGAAATTGGCGTTCACGGCGGCCTAAGGATTAATATAGGCCTCATTTCATAATAGGAAGTGTCGGAACTGTTCCTGGTGGAGAGTGAGGGAACGTGATTTACAGGACCACCTTAATAGAGTGGTAAAATGAGTGAATAAGGGTAGGACCGGTGGTGACTGGCGCGTCACCATGGACTGTGTCCCAGGGAAAATTACCCTTGGTTTAATCATCACTCATCGGTCTCAGATCTTAATGGAGTGATCTCTAATGTGTATAATAATTATGAGACATTAAATCGTCTTGTAAATTGTAATGTAATTAATGATAATAACGCTAAGTTAAGAGAATGCGTGAAGTGAAATAAGTCGGCTTGCTCCGAGTGAACACGCTATAACTTTTTATACGACTCCTGACCAAGAACCCACCATGAATGTCGACACTTTGTACGAGAAATTACACGACAGAACAGTCAAGTTTACAAATCGTAGAGGAACCCACTGCTCCTTCACAACACTCAAGATGACCTTTGACCAGTTACAAGCCGACCCAGCATTTCGACCCAAGATTACAAGACTACTCATCGTTTCTTACCAACAATTGCACAACATAAGGAATGCCTCCAACACTGAAGAAATGAAGTAACTCCTGACTCACACTATCACGACACCTGACCAATCAAGAAGCTAGCCTCCCTTGACCACGCCTCCAGCTTCTGCCAGCCTCCAATCAACATCAAGATGCAGCAATCTTCCATCCAGCAAGTTGCAGTCAGCACCTGCAGAGTTCCTGCTGTCTTCTATGTCATCTTCGTCATTGTTTATCCAGGCTTAGCAGTTGGGTCTAGTCCTGACTCTTCTCTCTTCGACTCAAGACATTCCTCTCACCATCTATTCTTTGCACTGTCCCCACTTGCCCCTCGCCCCTCGTGGGTCCTTACCTGTGAGTCCTATCGTATCGTGAACACGCTAGACCACGTTGTTCCCGTCACGAGGAAAGTGAAGTTCATTGAGTCACGACTTCTAAACCGGGACAAACCAACGGATACCTCGTCCTGCTGGAATAAGAACCATGTCGGTGTAGCAGGACATCGAAATGAGATGGTGAATGGAGGAAATAAGGAGTATCAATCACCCACAGTTAAGTAACTCTTCTAGTTATAGCAGACTGATACTGGCCAGTTAGGTATGTTGTAATTGGATAGGTTATGGGTGATCCAGCCACATCAAGTGACCACCAGAGAATATCTGGTAAGTGGTGGGATTATATACAAGTGTTTTTTCCTTGATGGGTATATCCATGTGTAACCTACCCCTCTCCCCCCTTCATTCAGTTAAACTAATATAATCTATACAGTCCACAATTAATTAGTAGCGCCGTACTTGAGGGTGCTACCCAATTTATACTGGTCTCGGATAGATATGGATAAGATTGTGAGGGTCGAGGGGCCACCTGCAGTGACCAGAGGTGGTTAAATTTTCTCACATGTCTACATGGGTGACTATGGTAAACAATATCGTTGTTGTCTTCCAAGGAGATTACTCGTATGCATGTAATGTTGAGGTATGTACAAGTAATCACTCCTATAAA
The DNA here is from genome assembly GCF_038502225.1 of Cherax quadricarinatus. Taxonomy (NCBI): domain Eukaryota; kingdom Metazoa; phylum Arthropoda; class Malacostraca; order Decapoda; family Parastacidae; genus Cherax; species Cherax quadricarinatus. The sequence continues at coordinate 3,740,183 of NC_091316.1, forward strand.
ATTTTCCATACATTGAATCTTCCACCTTCCCATCCATACTCAAGACAGTAAGAGTCACCCCGATCCTCAAAGGAGGTGATCCAACTTAATTGAACAACCTTAGGCCTATATCAACCTTGCCCCTATTATCTAAAATCTTCGAAAAATTAATTCACATACAAGTCTACTCCTACTTCGTATTCCACAACATACTCAACCCTGTCAATTTGGATTCAGACCGAGAAAAGTACTAATGATGATGCTATTATACATATGCTTGAACTAATATATTCTGCACCTGAAAAATGAATTTCCCCTTTTCACAGACTTAAGAAAAGCTTTTGATATAGTTGACCATGAACTTTTGCACCTAAAACTCGAGCATTATGGGGTCAAAGGACACTCTCGATTACCTAAAAACTTATCTTAGCAATAGAACCCAGTATGTATACACATATGGAGCCAGCTTTGCTACACAACCTATTCTTGTTGGAATCCCACAGGGGAGTGTCCTTGGCCCACTTCTCTTCCTCATTTACATCAATGGCCTACCAAACGCGTCTAATCTCCTTAAACCCATTTTATTTGCAGATGACACTATTTACGTCTTCTCCCAACCATACCAAGACACTGTAAATGTCGAACTGCTAAAATTATCTACTTGAATGACTACCAACAAACTTTCAATATAGACAAAACCTGCTTCATGCTATTTGGAAACAGAGCTTCAACTGTACAGCTAAACATATTGATACTGGAGTTCCGCAGGGAAGTGTCCTTGGTCCCCTGCTCTTCCTCATATGCATCAATGACCTTCCAAACGTATCCCAACACCTGAAACCCATTCTCTTTGCTGACGACACGACTTATGTCATCTCTCACCCTAATCTTACCACCCTCAACACCATTGTGAATGAGGAGCTGATCAAAATATCGACTTGGATGACAGCCAATAAACTTACGCTTAACACTGACAAAACCTACTATATTATGTTTGGTAGCAGAGCAGGAGATGCACAAATTAACATTAAGATTGACAACACTCTAATTACCAGAAATAATGGGGGCAAATTCCTAGGCTTATACCTTGACAACAACCTGAATTTCAGCACCCATATCCAGCATATAACCAAAAAAGTATCCAAAACGGTTGGGATCCTCTCCAAGATACGATACTACGTGCCGCAAAATGCCCTTCTCACACTATACCACTCACTTATTTATCCATACCTCACCTATGCTATTTGTGCTTGGGGATCAACTGCAGCAACACACCTAAAGCCAATAATCCAACAAAAAGCTGCAGTAAGAATAATCACTAAATCCCATCCCTGGCAACCCCCCCCCCCACTCTTCATAGACCTAAACTTACTCCCTGTTCAGTACATCCACACTTACTACTGTGCAATCTACATCTACAGGGCCTTAAACTCTAATATCAACCTTGACCTAAAACGCTTTCTTGATAGTTGTGACAGAACCCACAGGCATAACACCAGACACAAACATCTCTACGACATTCCCCGTGTCCGACTAAACCTTTACAAAAATTCAATGTATGTCAAAGGCCCTAAAATCTGGAATACCCTACCTGAGAACTCTAGAACTGCAGCCACATTCATCACCTTCAAAACTACCATTAGAAAACATCTTATCTCCCTGATACACCCCGTCAACTAACTACACGAATACCACCTGGTGGTTCACACTTACACTCACTCACCCATTTGACCATAAACAGAAATATTAACCTCAATCTTAAAATAATGAATCCTGTGATACTCCAATACTGAAACTATGTACTGTGCCAAAACAAAAGCATTCACATTGCTAAACTCACAAACTAGTATTTAGTCACTTAGCCATAATACCAACTTACCTCATAATTTGTAATATTTTACAATTAAGAATAAAACTAAGTCTGCCCGAAATGCCTAGCCATGCTAAGCGTTCTAGTGGTACACTCTGTAATCACTATTTTACTACATGTAAACCACACAATAACCAAATTCCTGTAAACTCAGCATTGTAATCCTTATTTATTTATTTATTTATTTATTTATTATAAATTTGTGCACACATACAGAGGTACAAAAAAATACAGATAAGAGCAGTATGCCAAAGCCACTTATACTATGCATAGCATTACGGGCTGGCTTAAAATTAACTTAAGATTAATTAAGCAATGATGAAGTCAGTGATAAAACATTAATGTAAACAGATTACTATAAAGCACAAGTGAGTATTACAAAGACAGGTCATATGAAGGATTCTGTTAGGTAGTGTATTTAAAAAATAATAAAGTTAGATTGGGTTTTAGGTTTAACATTTATGTGATATAATTGTGAGAAACATTTAAGATATACAATTTATAAGGTTCAGTTATTCAGTATTTATTTGGTTTTGGGTGAGTAAGTGATCTTTGAGTAGAGACTTGAATTTATAAACAGGAAGTGTTTCTTTTATATTTACAGGTAATGAATTCCAGATTTTAGGGCCTTTTATGTGCATTGAGTTTTTGCATAGTGTGAGATGAACACGAGGAACATCAAAGAGTGATCTGTGCCTTGTGTTATGGTCATGTGTTCTGTTGAGGTTGGCAAGGAGATGTTTGAGGGGAGGGTTAATATCAGAGTTAAGTGTTCTATGTATGTAATAGGTGCAGTAATAAGTATGGATGTTTTGTATGGTGAGTAGGTTTAGTGTATTGAATATTGGTGGAGTGTGCTGCCTGTAGTGAGAATTTGTTATCATTCTAACTGCAGCCTTTTGTTGGGTAATTAGTGGTCTGAGATGGTTAACTGTTGTTGAGCCCCATGCACAAATTCCATAGGTGAGATAGGGGTAAATAAGAGAGTGATATAGGGCCAGGAGGGCTGACTGTGGAACATAGTACCGTATCTTCGATAGTATGCCTACAGTCTTGGAAATTTTCTTAGAAATTTGTTGTATATGTGTATGAAATTTGAGTCTATTATCAAGGTGGATTCCTAAGAATTTTCCCTCTGTTAGCTTTGTGATAGGTGATCCGTTTATCATTATGTTAAGAGGGACATCTGTAGCTCTGTTACCAAACTGAATGAAGTAGGTTTTGTCAATGTTTAGTGTAAGTTTGTTAGTCCTCATCCAGGTAGATATTTTCTGTAATTCGGTATTTACAGTATTGGCTAGTGTGACTGGGCTCGGGTGAGAGAAGACGTATGTAGTGTCATCTGCAAATAGTGTGGGTTTGAGTAATTGCGAAGCATTTGGAAGGTCATTTATGTATAGGAGAAAGAGAAGAGGGCCAAGGACACTTCCCTGTGGGACACCAACTGTAATTGGTTGCGCAGAAGAGTTTGCCCCATTTGCGTACACATATTGGCTTCTGTTGCTGAGGTATGACTTGAGGTAATTGAGGGAGTGCCCTCTTATACCATAGTGTGACAATTTTACGTGGAGCAAGTCATGGTCAACTGTATCAAAAGCTTTACGTAAGTCAATGAAGATCCCCAGTGGGACTTCTTTTTTCTCTATTGCAGTGTATATATGTTCTAGCATGTGTATAATAGCATCATTAGTATTTTTATTAGGCCTGAATCCAAATTGGCAGGGGTTGAGTATGTTCTGGGAGATAAGGTAGGAGTAGATTCGTTTATGAATTAGTTTTTCAAAGATTTTTGAGAGAGGGTGTAAGTTGGATATTGGCCTATAGTTATTCAACTCTGTTTGGTCTCCTCCTTTGTGGATCGGGGTGACCCTTGCTATTTTGAGTACTGTAGGGAAGGTGGAGGATTCAATGGATTTGTTAAAGAGTGTTGCAATGATTGGAGATAGCACTTGTGACACTTTTTTATATATAAAGGGTGGTAAGGTACTTAAATCTCCTGCCTTGTTTTTTAGTGCATTGATAATAAGGGAGACTTCGTATGGGTTAGTCGGAGCTAGGAACAGTGTGTTCGGGTAGTTGCCGGTGAGGTAGTTATTTGGTGGGGTATCTGAGCTTGGGATTTTATGGGCAAGGTTTTGTCCTATAGTGGAGAAGAAATCATTGAGTCTGTTTGCTGTTTCTGTTGGTGGGAGTTGGGGTTCATCTGATTTTGCTAATTTTATTTCGCTATTTCGTGATATCTTTTTTGTTCCCAGAATTTCAGATAGTGTTTTCCAGGTCTTTTTTATATCACCTCGTAAGTTGGATAATCTGTTCTCATAATACAATTTTTTTGCCCTTTGAATTTGAATTTGAATGAATGGTTCACCCATTTCTAGACAGACACAGGGCAAATTTCTAGGTCTCCACCTTGACTGCAGTCTCAAATTTCAGACACACACAGGAAATTTCCAAGAAAGTCTCCAAAATATTAGATATCCTTTCAAAGATACGGTACTATGTATCCCAATCAGCTCTTCTAGCTCTGTACCACTCACTCATTTACCCTTACCTCACCTATGGTATTTGTGCATGGGGCTCAACCACAGCAAATCACCTTAAGCCTTTAAAGGACCCCTGTCTCCAAATCAGTTTAATAAGGCCCTAATAAGAAATCACCTCATCACCCAAAATCACTTCCAGCTACTCAAAAGTTACTCATATTGTGCTGAGGATTTCTCAACCACTTACCACTACTTCAAAATTAGGATGTCTAAATTTCATTGATTTAAATAGTACTATATTGTAATACATCATCTTGTAAATTGTTTTAAATTGTTCTATTGTAATACTGTAACCTTTATAAACTAATTCAGCAGTGTAATTATTCTCTACTAGACTTATCAAAACCATGTAACATTACCTAATAAAATATTCAGTTCTCGTGGACTCACTGTAACTAAACTAATGACCATATGAACTATTATTGCCTTCCTTATATTAAGTTAATCTTTAAGTTTGCCCGAAATGGTCCGCATACTAATGGGCTTTTGGCATGTCTACCCAATTATTATATTCCTCTGTGCAACCATGTATTATGTCAAAATAAACTTCTTACTCTTATTCTTATAAAGTTTTAAACAAATACAAAATCTCAATGTACTGTTTGCAAAGACATAAAATAAATAAATAAATCATTGCTTTTGGTGGCCCTCATAACCCCAACAAAAACAACAACACAAGTCACCATTCATGGGGAGAAGCAAGCAAAGTTTGATCCGAGGAAGATGAGAGGACAGGAGCCGCAGTTCCCTGGATGAAGAACCCGGCGTGTAGACACCTCTCACTCTATAAAGAGCGTAATAATGACAGGAGAGCAGACACCAAGCTTCCCTCACCACCGTGCTGACACCAGGGATCAAGCTGATAAGCTGAAGTATCAGTGTAAGTGGTCATAACCCCCCCTCAAGGGAGGTTCCTTGATGCTGGTGAGGGGATCTTGATTTAGGGAATTGGATCTGTGCTCCGGTTCCCTGAATTGAGATTGAATACCTTCCTTCATCCCCACATACACTGTATAATCCTACGGGTTTAGAGCTCCCCATGATTATAATAATAATAATTCTCCACATACACTGTAAAATCCTACGGCTTTAGCGCTCCCCCATGATTATAATTGGAATTGGATCTGTGCTCCAGTTCCCTGAATTGGGTCTGAATACCTTCCGTAGCTGGATTGCTAGCGCACCCGGCTCACACACTGAGGTCCAGAGATCGAATCCCCAGTACGGCTGGAAAATATGAGGGACGTGTTTCCATAAGACACCTGCTGTTCATGTTCACCCATCAGTATAAAATGGGTACCTGGATGTTAGTCAACTGGTGTGGGTTGCATCCTGAGACAAAACTGATCTAATTTGCCCAAAATGCTCTCTCCAGGTAATAACAAGCGTCTTTCTATATAGTAGTATGTCATTGATGTCAGCTATGATCTGAATATCTTTTACATGTACTTGTAGAAATAAAGATATTGTTATATTACCCCCCCCCCCACAGGCACTGTGTAATCCCTACTGGTATATTGCTCCCCCATGATAATATAATAGTAAAAGGGGTCATAACAAACTCCTTCCACACCACAACACACTTAAGATGTACACTTAGTGCCTCATATTGAGGACAATACTTGGTTATAATAAAAGGTTGCTTGGCAAACATCAGACATTATTTTATATTTTACAGCTCGTACAAGTCTTTTTTTTTAAGTGCTTCTTTTTTATTATAATAATAATAATAATAATAATAATAATATTAATCTTTACACCACGGAATAGACAGTTGTTTCTTGGACAAATTGGTATTTTGGAATTATTATTATTACTATATTCAAGGGGGAGCACTAAACCCATAGGGTTTATAAACCATTCAGGTTGCTAAATGTGATGATTGTGTCTTTGTGTACTTGTAACTAAATAAATTTACTAAAGCACTTTGGGAAATGAGTGACCAAGGGAAGATCGGGTTCAATTCCTTGGATCAAGAGCCCCTCACTGGCTAACCTGGAGTTTACCTGGAGAGAGTTCCGGGGGTCAATGCCCCCGCGGCCCGGTCTGAGACCAGGCCTCCTGGTGGATCAGAGCCTGATCAACCAGGCTGTTGCTGCTGGCTGCACGCAAACCAACATACGAGCCACAGCCCGGCTGATCCGGAACTGACTTTAGGTGCTTGTCCAGTGCCAGCTTGAAGACTGCCAGGGGTCTGTTGGTAATCCCCCTTATGTGTGCTGGGAGGCAGTTGAACAGTCTCGGGCCCCTGACACTTATTGTATGGTCTCTTAACGTGCTAGTGACACCCCTGCTTTTCATTGGGGGGATGGTGCATCATCTGCCAAGTCTTTTGCTTTCGTAGTGAGTGATTTTCGTGTGCAAGTTCGGTACTAGTCCCTCTAGGATTTTCCAGGTGTATATAATCATGTATCTCTCCCTCCTGCGTTCCAGGGAATAAGATAAGATTTCATTCAGATTTTTAACCCTGAAGGGTTAGTCACCCAGGATAACCCAAGAAAGGCAGTGCATCATCGAGGACTATCTGTCTTATTTCCATTGGGGTCCTCAATCTTGTCCCCCAGGGTGCAACCCACACCAGTTGACTAACACCCAGGTACCTACTTGCTGCTAGGTGAACAGGACAATATGTGTAAGGAAACGAGTCGAAATGTTTCCACCTTGCCGGGAATCGAACCCAGACCCTCCGTGTGTGAAGCGAGAGCTTTGCCAGCCAGGCCATGGCATCAAGAATTTGTTATTTTGGGAGATGTTCACGAATATAATGCATTATTTTTGTTTTACACAAGCAGCACATCAGAGTCAGTCAGTGCTTAGTATTGTGGCCTGGTCAGTAAAATTAAAATGCATATTTTGATTATAAATACATTGTGGTTACAGTGAATGGGTTTGCAGTTTGAATGTCTACAGGTTGGTTACAGATTTAGGAAAATATTGCATTAAATATTCTAATGAAAGCTCATTGTTATGCAACACAGACATGTTTCTTACTATTTGCACAGTGTATATTGTAAGAAACTACTTAGTAATGTAGAATTTAATGAGTATGTAAGCAACTCTCCAAAACATTATACAGTATGACCCCCTAGTCTAATAAAACATTTAATCCATAAAATAGTACTGTTCGAACCATTATTTGTTATACTGTTATGTGCAGCTACAAGATTCTTATTCTTATAAACCTCCACCTTTGATTACCTTGCATTAGTATTAGGATAAACAAACATTATTAAAAAGATAACCATTCTTATCTTGTCTAGACTTAAGTAGTTTTTAAGTTTTAGGATTAGTTTGGCCAAAATGCCCTGGCATGATAGTGGCTTTCTTTGTACTTAACAAATCAAAATTGTAATTATTCATTGTAAATGCAAAGAAATAAAATTTTTATCTTTATCTTTATATTTTGTTGCTGAAATCTGCCGAGGAGCAACATTCATTTATTATCAAACACAGTGATGGGTGAGTTGAGCATGGACCAATCGGTGTAACCATCTACTGGTGCCTTGGTCAGTGGCTCTTCATCCAAGGAATTGGAAGCTTTCTCCTTTTCCTTGGATCAAACCTAATTGCCAACAATCACCAAGGCATTATATGACCCAAATAGACTTAATCCTCCATGAAATTAATAATAATGTTGATGCTTTCACTGTTATCTACTTCCTGGTTACACAACCATTACACCTTCAAGGAATTAGTTGCCCTAACCATATTACTTCTTATTCCCCAGGCAATGTATTTCCCTTGCGGGTTTAGCGCCCCCACATAGGTTGTGTGGGCTATTCCAGGATTGAACCTGATCATCTCTCATTCCTCAGGCCTATGTGACCCTTACAGGTTTAACACTTTAAAAACTGAAATTAACATATAGCAATTTTATTTTTGGAACATATACATACTACTGTACCATATTTTCTTTTACAGCTGCAGCCTTCCTGACGGGAGTTGCTGGTGTGTCAATGTTGGGAGCATTTGGCATGACCTTGGGAATGGCTAAAAAGAAAGACCCAGAGATGTTTAACAAGGGCATCATGGGAACACGCGAGTTACGTGAAGCTGGTGGAGCACTGGCAATGAGAGCTCTTGGATGGGGCACACTGTATGCTGTCGCTGGATTTTCTATTTTCTGCTTTGGTGTCTGGAAACTTATGGGTGTTAAGGATGTGAGTACAGTATACTGAAATGGTTTATGCAAAATTTGTCAAAATCTTATAATCATTTCATTACAGTTATTTCCTCCAAATTCTTGAGGCTACATTCCTACTGTCAATGTAGCCCCATGTCTGTACAACAAATTTTGTTTTAAAGTACATTTTGTACTTCAGAAACCATATCTCTAATACAGTATATCACTGATTTGATTAATATTCTTTCTTTCTTTCAACACACCGGCCATATCCCACCGAGGCGGGGTGGCCCACAAGAAAAAACCAAAGTTTCTCCTTTCAAATTTAGTAATATATACAGGAGAAGGGGTTACTAGCCCCTTGCTCCCGGCATTTTAGTCGCCTCTTACAACACGCATGGCCTACGGAGGAAGAATTCTGTTCCACTTCCCCATGGAGATAAGAGGAAATAAACAAGAACAAGAAACTAGAAAGAAAATAGAAGAAAACCCAGAGGGGTATGTATATATACGCTTGTACATGCATGTGTAGTGTGACCTGAGTGTAAGTAGAAGTAGCAAGACGTACCTGAAATTTTGCATGTTCATGAGACAGAAAAAAGGACACCAGCAATCCTACCATCATGTAAAACAATTACAGGCTTTCGTTTTACACTCACTTGGCAGGACAGTAGTACCTCCCTGGGCGGTTGCTGTCTACCAACCTACTACCTAGGTTGATTAATATTGACATTCATAAAAAATAATGACCATAATATGAGATTTCATTGTGGGAAAGCCACTGAACAAGATAATTGTTGGATAATTAAAGTGTTTACCTCTTGCTTGTCAAAACAAAATTAATGAATTTAAGTTTGTAAATCAGGAGATAAAATAAGGAAATAAATGTATATACTGTATATAGTACAGTATATACATTTATTTTGTCCACAATAACTCTGATTTGAGAGATATCAAAATGGATTATACTCAGAAACTGGGGGATTGAAATGAGAAGAAATTGATGTAGTTTCATATTCAAAGACTTACTGAAAGAAACTTTTACTTTGCAGCTTCAAGAGTTTCGAATGAAGGCTGGACATATTTTACCTACAATTCCGAAGAACAATCCACCACAAAGCAGGACAGAGTTTGAAGGGCTTAATGACCTACTTCAATATATCATAGACGAAGATGAGAAAAAAAAGTGCAAGATGGCATCAAAATCACTTTCAGATCAAGAATAAGTGTATCTTCAAATTATGCTTCTCAGTTTTGTTGCACAAATAGCTTTTTGTAAATAGTATACGTATTTACTTAAATGAAAGTAAGCATTTGTGAGTTGGTGCAAATTATATCTCTGATATGAAATTCTATTAGATGATTTAACCCTTTCAGGGTCCAAGGCCCAAATCTGGAGTCACGCACCAGTGTCCAAGAATTTAAAAAAAAAAATTGTTATTTTTTCTTATGAAATCGTAGAGAATCTTTTTGTGAAGGTAATAAAACAAAAAGTACGAAATTTGGTGGAAAATTGACGAAATTATGCTCTCGCGAATTTTGATGTGTCAGCGATATTTACGAATCGGCGATTTTGCCGACTTTGACTCCCATTTTAGGCCAATTACATTATTCCAATCAACCAAATTCTTAGCTATTTCACTAGTATTACTTATATTCTATCGATTGAGCACAAGAAATCGCCAAGTCAACTGTTTCAACTACAAAATAAAGTGATCGGAAATTGTTAATTTGTCCAATTTAACACAAAGTTCAAAATATTCCAATTTCAAAATAGGGTCCAGAATGAACAATGTAGGCATTCCTGGCACTAAACTAACATTTCCTCTGTTCATTAGTTATGTTTTGAGGCTTTACAAATAAATTCCATTTTGATTTTTTATTCACATAATGAATTTTTATTCACACCAAAAAATAGAAGATTTACTGTTATGCAATACTGTAATAATTGTATAAATATCATCACCATATTTGTGAATGTATATTAGACCCACCAGCTGACGTTTATTAGACGTGTGAGGTCGTTTGTTTACTCTTGAATATCGGCAAAAATTTAACATTTCCGCTACTTTGAGCTCAGTTTCAAGCCATTTCCAATGCTAAAACCAATCAAAATCATCTCTATTTCTGTAATATGTCTTCCATTCTATCAAATGAGACCAAGAAATCGCAAATACAACTATAAAAAATACGAAAAAACACTGCAAAGTTGCTGTTTTAATCGAAAAATCATGATTTCATTTTTTTTCTCTCATTATACACAGTGTGCTGCAGGATCTGTTTTATGTGGTGCACACATACCACATAGATGTATTCTCTCATATCTAGGCCCAAATGTACCACTCACAGTTTATCAGAGTGAGCTGAGCTCATGGCGTAGATCTACGGTTTGGACCCTGAACGTAAAGCCATAGATCTACGGGACGGACCCTGAAAGGGTTAAGCCTTGTTTATTTTTTCTGTAGCTTTGATTGCCTGTTAGTTTTGTATATAGAGAAAAGAAAACTGATGTGTATTACAGGATTAATATCAAAGTATTTTATTTGTGAAACTAATAAAACTTGTGATTTTGTATCTTAATTTAATTTACTTAATTAAAAATGTCACTTGTAATTACTTCTCCATGGGGAAGTGGAACAGAATTCTTCCTCTGTAAGCCATGCGTGTCGTAAGAGGCGACTAAAATGCCGGGAGCAAGGGGCTAGTAACCCCTTCTCCTGTATATATTACTAAATGTAAAAGGAGAAACTTTCGTTTTTCCTTTTGGGCCACCCCGCCTCGGTGGGATACGGCCGGTGTGTTGAAAGAAAGAACTTGTAATTACTGTAAAAACACTACTCATTCACAAGCATCCAGTGTGTTCCAAGTGTTTGACTGAACAAATATAAAGCTGATAGAGGGGGATGATACACAGTACTTATCTGGTCAGCTATACTACACCAAAGCAGTACACGAAATACAGTATATATAAAGTTCCTGTCTCGCTACTGTATAATTAAATCTACAGTAATTTAATCCATATTTTTACAGTGAAGTTTTGAGATTTGAAAAGCATTTTGACCTGGTAAATCACTCTATGATCTTGGCAGTAAATAAATAAAAATACGTACATAATATCCAAGCTAAAGTTAAGTAACAAAAATAAAGTACAGTGTACTTGTATACTCAAAGTCATGGAGAGCGTATAAATCTGTAGTGGAAGGAAGGCGAGGTAGGATTTGACCTAGGAAAGGTTTTTAAGGGATGGGGTAAAGGAGGTTTTGTGTGTGAGAGGCCTGGACTTACACCAAGAGTGTGTGTTAGAAAGGAGCGAGTGGAAACAAATGATTTTTATGACTTGACATGCTGTTGGAATGTGAGCAAAGTAACATTTATGAAGGGATTCAAGGAAACTGGCAAACTGGACTTGAGTCCTGGAGGTGGGAAGTACCGTGCCTGCACTCTGCAGGAGGGGGTTGATGTTGCAGTTATTTAACTAGTGTAGGTGCACCTCTGTCAAGACAGGGATGGGGTGACTGGTGATGAAAGTGTTTCTTTTTGTTCGGGTCACCCTGCCTTGGTGGGAAATGGACAATATGTTAATAAAAAAAATAAAAAACCTGAACAAAATGCAAAACAAAAATAAGCAATGTTACACTGATTATTATATAAATGGTTTAGAAAACTGACAAGCTGATGAATGAAACTCTTGTTCAGCATTGGATATCCTAATTGTAGAAACATTTTGCCAACCAGTGGCTTTAGCATATCTTTATTGTTTCAACATTTTGCCAGACACTGGCTGGTGAAACTTTTCCACAATAAGGATAACCTAAGTTGCACAAGTCTTATTTATCCACTGTTATACTAACTTGTGCAGTGGGTGGTATTCATACTGATGGCAAGCTAGTCCTGATAGTTCCAGAACTGGCTCGCCATGGGTTTGAATCCCACCTATTTTGTGAGTTATTTAAAATTGTGCCATTATGATTTTGCAAGTCATTATTACATTAAAATAATTGCATTAGATAAAAAAACCATTGAATATGCTATGTATCAGACTAAACTTTCTAGGAATTAATATATGCTACAGCAAACTGTGGGTTTAATGCTTAAGTATGATTATAATAATTACAGCAACCGAGATTTCAACGCTAGTGAACACAAATGGTGTAAACAGTGAGTTATATGGGCACAAATGAATGCCATCTTGGTGGTGTCCCTGCACCTTTAACCTCTAGAGTATGTTTCATTTTACTGTGATTTTCACTTTACAGCAGTAGCCTGGAACCTAACCTGCTGTGTAAGCAGGACCCTTCTGTAATATAAACCAAGCACTAGTCCAAAAGTGATGTCACCGTGGTTGTTTAATATATTTATAGATGGGGTTGTAAGAGAAGTAAATGCGAGGGTCTTGGCAAGAGGCGTGGAGTTAAAAGATAAAGAATCACACACAAAGTGGGAGTTGTCACAGCTGCTCTTTGCTGATGACACTGTGCTCTTGGGAGATTCTGAAGAGAAGTTGCAGAGATTGGTGGATGAATTTGGTAGGGTGTGCAAAAGAAGAAAATTAAAGGTGAATACAGGAAAGAGTAAGGTTATGAGGATAACAAAAAGATTAGGTGATGAAAGATTGAATATCAGATTGGAGGGAGAGAGTATGGAGGAGGTGAACGTATTCAGATATTTGGGAGTGGACGTGTCAGCGGATGGGTCTATGAAAGATGAGGTGAATCATAGAATTGATGAGGGAAAAAGAGTGAGTGGTGCACTTAGGAGTCTGTGGAGACAAAGAACTTTGTCCTTGGAGGCAAAGAGGGGAATGTATGAGAGTATAGTTTTACCAACGCTCTTATATGGGTGTGAAGCGTGGGTGATGAATGTTGCAGCGAGGAGAAGGCTGGAGGCAGTGGAGATGTCATGTCTGAGGGCAATGTGTGGTGTGAATATAATGCAGAGAATTCGTAGTTTGGAAGTTAGGAGGAGGTGCGGGATTACCAAAACTGTTGTCCAGAGGGCTGAGGAAGGGTTGTTGAGGTGGTTCGGACATGTAGAGAGAATGGAGCGAAACAGAATGACTTCAAGAGTGTATCAGTCTGTAGTGGAAGGAAGGCGGGGTAGGGGTCGGCCTAGGAAGGGTTGGAGGGAGGGGGTAAAGGAGGTTTTGTGTGCGAGGGGCTTGGACTTCCAGCAGGCATGCGTGAGCGTGTTTGATAGGAGTGAATGGAGACAAATGGTTTTTAATACTTGACGTGCTGTTGGAGTGTGAGCAAAGTAACATTTATGAAGGGATTCAGGGAAACCGGCAGGCCGGACTTGAGTCCTGGAGATGGGAAGTACAGTGCCTGCACTCTGAAGGAGGGGTGTTAATGTTGCAGTTTAAAAACTGTAGTGTAAAGCACCCTTCTGGCAAGACAGTGATGGAGTGAATGATGGTGAAAGTTTTTCTTTTTCGGGCCACCCTGCCTTGGTGGGAATCGGCCGGTGTGATAAAAAAAAAAAAAAAATAGTCCAAAAGTCATGTCATATAGCACTGCAGGGTGGGATGTACATAATAAAGAAGGAATATGTGGAGGTCTGGCAGAAGTGTGAGAGTAAGGAGTAATTGGGGTAGTGGAAAGTGCTCTAGGTAAAATATGATAAAAGTTGGTGTAATAAGTTAGTTTCTGTTAAAAAGTCCCCCTCAAGGGGGGTTCCTTGATGCTGGTGAGGGGTTCTTGATCTAGGGAATTGGATCTGTGATTTGGTTCCTTGAATTGAGCCTGAATACCTTCCATCCCTCTCCACATGTGCTGTATAATCCTATGGGTTTAGTGCTCCCCTGTGATTATAATAATAATAAAAATAATAATAATAATAATAATAATAATGTTAAAAAGTCCAAAGTGGGACTTTCAGTGAGGAAGTCAAGTAGAGTAAGTACGTTGGGGCCAGTAGAGATGTTAGGAGTTCTGCATGCTTGCTGATGGACAGGACAGTCTGCCTATTAAGGGATGGTGAATGACTACGTTTCTTGGCAATCCTCATACAGCAGTGCTGGGCGTTTTTCCGTAATATGTACGTTTATTTAGGCACAGGTACACGTAAGTATAATTATCGTACATTGTGTAAATTACCTAGGATAACCTCAAAAAATCAAAGTGACTAATTTCCATTGGCAGAAAAGTGCAGTTTCCCAAACACAACTATGGTGGTAAGACTGCCAGGAAACATCTGTCTGCAGTATATAAGCACCATCTCTGCAAATATGATGCATTTGTATCAAAACTGATGGACCGAACACATCTACTTCAGGCTGAGGGACTGATTACTTCTAACTCATCCTCTTCTACTGTTTCTCTGCATTGGCCTCCCTTCAAGGGGAGGTCAATGCATTCCTTGTGCATTCCTTCTGGTTATTTTAATGGCTCCTCTGGGAAGGTTCCTTGTTGCTGGCAAGGAGCTCTTGATCTAGGGAATTGGATCTGTGCTCCAGTTCCTTGAACTGAGTCTGAATACCTTCCATCCCCCCACATGCACTGTATAATCCTATGGGTTTAGCACTCCTTATGATTATTATAATCTGCATTGGCCTGAAGAAGCCATTGATTGCCAAAACATTTCAAGAATAAAACTCACGTGTTGTGAAAGTGCCTTATTTATTAATAGTAAGCAGAAAATGGGTGGCACTAAGAACACATCCATGAGGGATGCCTTCAGCCTGGACAATCAGGGAAAAACATAGTAACCCGGACACCGGTATCTCTCCAACAAGAAATCTGTAAGGAAAAGTAGTAGATTGACATGAAGATCTAAGGAATAATAATAATATATTTACTACAAGTACATGTACAAGGTACACAGGCGTAGCTGACATCAACGACATACTCCTATATAGAAAGCCCCTTTTTATGCAGAGCATTTTGGGCAAATTAGGTCAAGCTTTGTCCCAGGATGCGACCCACACCAGTTAATCAACACCCAGGTACCCATTTTACTGATGAGTGAACACAGACAACCGGTGTAAGGAAACACACCCGATGTTTCCACCCCTTTGCCCATCAAGGAAGGTTCCTTGATGCTGGTGAGAGGCTCTTGATCTAGGGAATTGGATCTGTGCTCCAGTTCCCTGAATTAAGCCTGAATACCTAACACATCCCCCACAGGCGCTGTATAATCCAACGGGTTTAGCACTTCCCCCTTGATTATAATAATAATAATAATAATAATAATAATAATCCATCCCTTCACCGGGAATCGAACCTGGACCCTCACTGTGTGAAGCGAGATTATTATTATTATTATTATTATAATCAAGGGGAAGCGCTAAACCAGTAGGATTACACAGCGCCTGTGGCGGGATGTGGAAGGTATTCTGGCTTAATTCGGGGAACTGAAGCACAGATCCAATTCTTTAGATCAAGAGCCCCTCACCAGCATCAAGGAACTTTCCTTGAGGGGTGTAAAGCAAGAGCTTTTGCCACCTGGCCACGAGATCCAGACCACCCGGCCACGAGGTCCAGACCACCCGGCCACGAGATCCAGACCACCCGGCCACGAGGTCCAGACCACCCGGCCACGAGGTCCAGACCACCCGGCCACGAGGTTCAGACCACCCGGCCACGAGGTCCAAACCACCCGGCCACGAGGTCCAGACCACCCGGCCACGAGGTCCAGACCACCCGGCCACGAGGTCCAGACCACCCGGCCAATAGGTCCAGACCACCCGGCCACGAGGTCCAGACCACTCGGCCACGGGTCAGAGCCAAGAAGATCAAAGGAATGAGCCGAGGCCAAGATGTAGCACCATGGTGGTATAGAAGTGTTAAGATAAGATTTCGTTCGGATTTTTAACCCTGGAGGGTTAGCCACCCAGGATAACCCAAGAAAGTCAGTGCGTCATCGAGGACTGTCTAACTTATTTCTATTGGGGTCCTCAATCTTGTCCCCCAGGATGCGACCCACACCAGTCGACTAACACTCAGGTGCCTATTTGCTGCTAGGTGAACAGGACAACAGGTGTAAGGAAACGTGTCGAAATGTTTCTGCCCCGCCGGGAATCGAACCCGGGCCCTCCATGTGTGAAACGGGAGCTTTAGCCATCAGTAGTGGTAGTAGTAATAGTATTAATAGTAGTAGCAATAACATTGGCAATAGTAATAGTGGTAAGTAAGTTTATTCAGGTATAAATATACATAAATGCAATTACATAAATTATCATACATACCAGCACGTGTGTAGATTACCTACGATAAAAAAAAAGTCAAAGTGACGTATTTCCATTGGGGTCCTAGTAATAATAATAATAATAATAATAATAATAATAATTAATAATTGTAACAATACTACTACTCATAATAATAATAGGTGCGTAGATGGCGTCGTTACCATGGCGACGGCGGTGAGAGTGAAGGTGAAGATGCTCTTCACAGAGTGAAAGTGAAGAGTTACCGTCATGTGTGTCACTGTGAAGAATCACCATCATGTGTGTCACTGTGAGGGTTACTAGGTGCCAGCCAGTGTTGCAGTCCACCACACTACACTACAACACAGGTCACAACTCAAATGTTTTGCTTCTCTCTTCCCTCTAGGCCCCATAAGGGAGGTTCCTTGATAATAATAATAATAATATATTTATTTCTGCAGGTACATGTACAAGATATACAGTCCTAGCTGACATCAGTGAAATACTATAATACAGAAAGCTCCTTGTTATGCCAACTGTTTTCCCAGGCACTTTATGGCCCTTACAGGTTTAGCTTTTACCAGAGGAAAAAAAAATCTTCCCCTCGGTGAAGGTTCCGTGATCAAGGACCCCAATGGAAATGAGTTATTGTCATATTTTAGGGGTTTATCCCAGGTAATTTATGAATATATATCTTGGGATGGAAGACAAATGTTATCCGAAGCTTATGTAATTTGTACTTGTGAAAATTTTACCTAAATAAACTTAAAATTGGACCTATGCTCCCCTTACTTGGATTAAACCTTAAGATTTGTTGGGACTTTTTTAACCTTGAGGGTTAGCCACTCAGGAAAACCCATGAAAGTCAGTGTGCCACCGAGGACTGTCTGTCTTATTTCCATTGGGGTCCTTCTATCTTGTGCCCCAGGATGTGACCCACACCAGTTGGCTAACACTCGGGTACATACCTGGGTACTTGCAAGGTGAATGTGGACAGTAGGTGTAAAGAAACCCGCCCAGTGTTTCCACTGGCGGGGGACCGAACCACAGAGACTCGGTGTGTGAGGCGAGAATGTTGCCTACCAGGCCATGGAACACCATTATGGGAATTCTTTATAGAATGCCCCTCATTATGCAGAGCAATTTTAGCAGCCTTAGTTAATCTTGTCCCCTAGGATGCAACCCACAGCAGTTGGCTAACACCCAGGTACTTATTTATTGCTAGGTGAATAGGGCCAGCAGGTGTAATGAAAAATGGCAAACATTTCACCCATGACAGGGATTGATCTTAAACCCCTCAGAGTGTGAGCTGAGAATGCTGCCACCCAAGCCATGAACACTCGCAAAAGTTTTCACTTTTTTTTTTTTTTATTGTTTGGGACTGTAATCACTTAGGCCTAGATTTTTTGGGCTGACTTTTCACTGAATGTAACTATAAATTCTAAGTGTATACCTCAAAAGTGCAATGCTTTATATATGTAGCTTGATTTAATTTTGGTGAGTTATTTGGGAGGGTGGTACATTGGTGATATAATACTCAAAGCAAGGATGAAATGGGTTTGCGTTGTGAATTTTGTCATCTTTATTTCAGTTTTTTTTCCTTTTAACAGACTGGTTGTATCCCACCAAGGCAGGTATTTTTATTGTTTCATAATATTTAGACCAGAAACATTAGTGCTTCATCTCAATATGATGTCTTATTACAGATTGACGTAATCTAAGAGAGCAAATGCCAGATGCAAAAGACAGCAATGTAAAATGTGGAGTGTGTATTGATTGTGGCAGAAATTAGAATTAGACAGCAAGATAACAAATGCAAATTTCTTATTTAATGTTTTTAGGGCGATAGATCAGCTAGATAGTTTCATTCTCAGAGCTTCCTGTCAAAAATGCTAATAATATTGATTACACTGTAATACATCTATTCATTTGTATTGGTTCTTACATCTTTTGTATCATTTCTTATTTCTTTTTTCCTCTGTAAAAGCTATTGTTGAGTTTCTTTACATTTAAGCTCATTTTGTAGAAGGAAACTAAGTCACTCGAACATAGTTTGCATTTTCAGTACTGTGTGATTTAAATTAAAGTTTTCATTTACAAAAGAAGTCTGCTCATTACGATTAAGGCATGCAGGAACAGAATTAATTTCCATTGGTGGTACTCATTTCTGTTAAGGGGTGCCAGAGTGGAATTTATTTCCATTGGTGGTGCACATTTTCTTAATGGTAATGCATACCATGCATGCCTCAGACCTCTCACTAGGCATTAGACAATTCCATTGTCTTAGCGCTAAGGGGGAGGGTGTGAAGGAGGGTGACAGGATGTAAATGAGCAGCCTCCCACACAGGTCATTGTAACTGGATACACACCGTATGATTTTAATTCAGTGCACATTGCTCAGTTTTCCTTCTATTCATTGCCCCATCTCATGTCTGGATGTTTATCATGGCTTCCAAACAGTGCAAGTGACGCTGGAGAATCAATATGATTAAGTATAAAACAATGCCTGTTACAAAGAAACTGTAGGTAACTGACATGCATACATCATGGAGACAGTATGTGTGTTTTGTTTTAAAGAATCAACAATTTAGTCAATTCTAGACAGTGAGACAAATGTAAGAGCTTGTGCAGTTACTAATCCTCATTGTGACATGACGAAAAGAATGAGGAATAAGACAATACAGTTAAATAAGACAAAGTTTACTAAATATGTGGATTTAGAAAACCCTTGTACTATAAAACAGTGCTTGAGGAGGAAGGACAGCCTGAAAATGAGTGTTTGTTTATTATGGCTTAGACCCTGAGCACTCCACTGGAACAATCGACTACTGAAGCCTCAACATCACAAGAGTCCCAGTAAGTAAGTAAGTAAGTAAGTAAGTAAGCTTTCAGCATCACAAGAATCCCAGCCTTCAACATCACAAGAGCCCCAGCCTTCAACATCACAAGAGCCCCAGCCTTCAACATCACAAGAGCCCCAGCCTTCAACATCACAAGAGCCCCAGCCTTCAACATCACAAGAGCCCCAGCCTTCAACATCACAAGAGCCCCAGGCTTCAACATCACAAGAGCCCCAGGCTTCAACATCACAAGAGCCCCAGGCTTCAACATCACAAGAGCCCCAGCCTTCAACATCACAAGAGCCCCACCCTTCAACATCACAAGAGCCCCAGCCTTCAACATCACAAGAGCCCCAGCCTTCAACATCACAAGAGCCCCAGCCTTCAACATCACAAGAGCCCCAGCCTTCAACATCACAAGAGCCCCAGCCTTCAACATCACAAGAGCCCCAGCCTTCAACATCACAAGAGCCCCACCCTTCAACATCACTAGAGCCCCACCCTTCAACATCACAAGAGCCCCAGCCTTCAACATCACAAGAGCCCCAGCCTTCAACCTCACCCCAGTAGGGCAACATCCACCCTCTCCACTCACTTCAAGATGATAAGAATCCTGAACTTGACTTGAAGGCAGGTACCCAATAATGTACAGTATTGGAGTAACTTTTTTTTTTACTTAATATACTATTACTTTTAACTTTGAGCCTCACTATAGTTCACATATTTCACAGAGCAGTATCATCAACAGTATTAGGCAAGACAAACTATTACTCTTATGATATTAAAAAAAATTATTACAGCTCTCTGAGGTATGAGGAATGCAACCCTATTTTTTCCCTATGTTCTTCAGTCCATAAACTGATATGGATAGAACAGACACCTTCACCTTTGATGAGTTTTGAGTCTTTCTACTCCTGAAGGCTGGCCATGAGCCAGGCTCGACTCCTGAAATAGAAAAATCCTCTTGGTAAATTATACTTTAAACATTTATTTTTAATGGTTATTGCAGCATATCTGTAAATTGTGAGTACAGTACATATTAGGTGGAGTACAGTAGAGTACTTTAGTGCCTTTTTGACAAAATTTTTAACATTTTGATTTAATGGACACTTGGAGAATTGCCCCTATTAGTTTATTTTGTTGAATGTTTATTGCATCTACTCATTAGCAAACCTCTTGAAGCAGTCTCAGCCTTTCTACATGTTCACTAGTGAGCACTGTACTGCATAAAGGCAATCAGTCATCCAGTCATGACTTGAATCCTGCAGGTGGGCCTGCACTTTAACCCTTTCAGGGTCCGTGCCGTAGATCTACGGCTTTACGTTCAGGGTCCAAACCGTAGATCTACGCCATGAGCTCAGCTCACTCTGATAAGCTGAGAGTGGTAAATTTGGGCCTAGATATGAGAGAATACATCTATGTGGTATGTGTGCACCACATAAAACAAATCCTGCAGTGTATAATGAGAGAAAAAACTGAGACCGTGATTTTCGATTAAAACAGCGACTTTGCAGTGTTTTTTCGTATGTTTTTTTATAGTTGTAATTGCGATTTCTTGGTCTCATTTGATAGAATGGAAGACATATAACAGAAATAGAGATGATTTTGATTGGTTTTAGCACTGGAAATGGCGTGAAACTGAGCTCAAAGTATCGGAAATGTTAAATTTTTGCCGATGTTCAAGAGTAAACAAACGACCTCACACGTCTAATACACGCCAGCTGGTGGGTCTAATATATATTCACAAATGTGGTGATGATATTTGTACAATTATTACAATATTGCATAACAGTAAATCTTCTATTTTTTGATTTGAATAAATATTCATTATGTGAATAAAAAATCAAAATGGAATTTATTTGTAAAGCCTCAAAACATAACTAATGAACAGAGGAAATGTTAGTTTAGTGCCAGTAATACCTACATTGTTTATTCTGGACCCTATTTTGAAATTGGAATATTTTGAACTTTGTGTTAAATTGGCCAAATTACCAATTTCCGATCACTTTATTTTGTAGTTGAAACAGTTGACTTGGCGATTTCTTGTATTCAATCGATAGAATAGAAGTAATACTAGTGAAATAGCTAAGAATTTGGTCGACTGGAATAATGTAATTGGCCTAAAATGGGAGTCAAAGTCGGCAAAATTGCCAATTCATAAATATCGCTGACACATCAAAATTCTTGAGAGCATAATTTTGTCAATTTTCCATCAAATTTCGTACTTTTTGTTTTATTACCTTCAGAAAAAGATTCTCTACCATTTCATAAGAAAAATAACAAAATTTTTTTTTGAAAATTCTTGGACCCTGGTGTGCACTTCGAAATTTGGCCTCTGGACCCTGAAAGGGTTAAAGGAGGGGTTTGGGATATTTACTGTTTGGAGTGACATCTTAACTGTCGTGTCTGTGTGCCATTGCAAGGACAATGATTATGTGTGAATGATGGTGAAAGTGTTTCTATTCTGGGTCACCTTGCTCAGTGGGAGACTACCAGTTTGTTGAATTTTTTTTTTTTTTCAATCTCTTAGTTCATGGAGGGAAAGTTTCTAAGGGTAGTACCATATGTACAATTGAAAATAAAGATGAATTACTATTATAACCATCCCTCTTAAGTTCAAGGGCTTCCTTGTTTGTAGGTTTTCATTATCCAGTGACTTTTACTGATGGACAGTTAGCTAATAGATTCAAGTATCCACTGTTTTTCTGGCTCACTTGGTTTACCATGTTCAAGTATTTTAATTTTATTTTGGTTATTATTTGTTATAAATATAAGTATACTATGAACCAGATTAGAAAGTAGGCTCAAGAACTGTAATCTCTGAAATGCAAAATAAACCCAAATCTGAAAGAAAATTGGATGTAGACTTAATTTTGTATTCACTGTTTCCAGTTCCATGGGTCCTTTAGGAACTATATAACCCTCCATGAATTTTGAGGATGACTGTACTGTATTTCTCAAGCTGACTGCCTTGATAGCCTGTGAATAATTTTTTTTTCAGATGGTCTTTATTATTTATCACACTAACATTAAGAATGTCACCATTAATGGTAATACAAGCACTGGTGAGGAGTCTGTCAAGAATCTACAGCAATATGAGGTTACACATGCGACTCAGACTGTGGGTAGGCCTCGCCTTAGCGTATGTGCTTTTCATGGGATTTATACAACTTTTTCATGTCCCTCTGAGGTCCAATGCACGTAAGTTAAAAAGGATTTGAATTTTTTATTTTTATATCTATAAATTTTGTGCAACATTATCATTATTATTTTTATTATTAATATTTTTTAATACTGTATGTATAACAAATCAGCCAACCCCCAATGAGATAGAGTGGCCCCCCAATGCAAGAAATGCATTCACCATCAGTCACTCAGTCACTTATTTCCCAGAAGTGTGCTGACATCACAGTTTTGTTTTTACAAGTAATTTAACTCTGCCAGATTAAATAAGTCAGTTTCATTATGCAGTACTGTACTGAACTAAACAAATGAGAATTCTGTTAAAAATGCAATACTGAATTAAGTTAGAGCTAAGGTCCACTAAGGTACATAACATTTACATCTCTTCTCTCACTAGATAGTATAGCCGTAACATTCATATGCCATTAGGAGAAATGTATTGTACCATAGTGTGAATTCATGCCATTTAGAAATTTTATACATTACATACTTTTTGATTCTTTACTCAAAGCTCGTATTTTGAATGTTGGAGAATGTATTTTCTAAAATAACAATCTATACATTTTCTTTGTGTTTAGATTATATATTAAAGCAGTTTAGGCATCTTTCCAGCTTTAAGGATCTTCCCTGATAGATGGGGGTCAATGTCATTTACCCTTTCATTATCCAGTCCCCTGAAATTAAAAGTGCCCTTAGTGTCTCATATTTAAAAAAAAAAAAGTATATATATATATATATATATATATATATATATATATATATATATATATATATATATATATATATATATATATATATATATATATATGTGTATATATATATATATATGTTGTGTATCTCTATACGTATATGCTTCTAAACTGTTGTATTCTGGGCACCTCTGCAAAAGCAGTGATAATGTGTGAGTGTGGTGAAAGTGTTGAATGATGATGAAAGTATTTTCTTTTTGGGGATTTTCTTTCTTTTTTTGGGTCACCCTGCCTCGGTGGGAGACGACCGACTTGTTGAAAAAAATATATATATATATATATATATATATATATACTATATTATTATTTTTTATTATCACACCGGCCGATTCCCACCAAGGCAGGGTGGCCCGAAAAAGAAAAACTTTCACCATCATTCACTCCATCACTGTCTTGCCAGAAGGGTGCTTTACACTACAGTTTTTAAACTGCAACATTAACACCCCTCCTTCAGAGTGCAGGCACTGTACTTCCCATCTCCAGGACTCAAGTCCGGCCTGCCGGTTTCCCTGAATCCCTTCATAAATGTTACTTTGCTCACACTCCAACAGCACGTCAAGTATTAAAAACCATTTGTCTCCATTCACTCCTATCAAACACGCTCACGCATGCCTGCTGGAAGTCCAAGCCCCTCGCACACAAAACCTCCTTTACCCCCTCCCTCCAACCCTTCCTAGGCCGACCCCTACCCCGCCTTCCTTCCACTACAGACTGATACACTCTTGAAGTCATTCTGTTTCGCTCCATTCTCTCTACATGTCCGAACCACCTCAACAACCCTTCCTCAGCCCTCTGGACAACAGTTTTGGTAATCCCGCACCTCCTCCTAACTTCCAAACTACGAATTCTCTGCATTATATTCACACCACACATTGCCCTCAGACATGACATCTCCACTGCCTCCAGCCTTCTCCTCGCTGCAACATTCATCACCCACGCTTCACACCCATATAAGAGCGTTGGTAAAACTATACTCTCATACATTCCCCTCTTTGCCTCCAAGGACAAAGTTCTTTGTCTCCACAGACTCCTAAGTGCACCACTCACTCTTTTTCCCTCATCAATTCTATGATTCACCTCATCTTTCATAGACCCATCCGCTGACACGTCCACTCCCAAATATCTGAATACGTTCACCTCCTCCATACTCTCTCCCTCCAATCTGATATTCAATCTTTCATCACCTAATCTTTTTGTTATCCTCATAACCTTACTCTTTCCTGTATTCACCTTTAATTTTCTTCTTTTGCACACCCTACCAAATTCATCCACCAATCTCTGCAACTTCTCTTCAGAATCTCCCAAGAGCACAGTGTCATCAGCAAAGAGCAGCTGTGACAACTCCCACTTTGTGTGTGATTCTTTATCTTTTAACTCCACGCCTCTTGCCAAGACCCTCGCATTTACTTCTCTTACAACCCCATCTATAAATATATTAAACAACCACGGTGACATCACACATCCTTGTCTAAGGCCTACTTTTACTGGGAAAAAATTTCCCTCTTTCCTACATACTCTAACTTGAGCCTCACTATCCTCGTAAAAACTCTTCACTGCTTTCAGTAACCTACCTCCTACACCATACACTTGCAACATCTGCCACATTGCCCCCCTATCCACCCTGTCATACGCCTTTTCCAAATCCATAAATGCCACAAAGACCTCTTTAGCCTTATCTAAATACTGTTCACTTATATGTTTCACTGTAAACACCTGGTCCACACACCCCCTACCTTTCCTAAAGCCTCCTTGTTCATCTGCTATCCTATTCTCCGTCTTACTCTTAATTCTTTCAATTATAACTCTACCATACACTTTACCAGGTACACTCAACAGACTTATCCCCCTATAATTTTTGCACTCTCTTTTATCCCCTTTGCCTTTATACAAAGGAACTATGCATGCTCTCTGCCAATCCCTAGGTACCTTACCCTCTTCCATACATTTATTAAATAATTGCACCAACCACTCCAAAACTATATCCCCACCTGCTTTTAACATTTCTATCTTTATCCCATCAATCCCGGCTGCCTTACCCCCTTTCATTTTACCTACTGCCTCACGAACTTCCCCCACACTCACAACTGGCTCTTCCTCACTCCTACAAGATGTTATTCCTCCTTGCCCTATACACGAAATCACAGCTTCCCTATCTTCATCAACATTTAACAATTTCTCAAAATATTCCTTCCATCTTCCCAATACCTCTAACTCTCCATTTAATAACTCTCCTCTCCTATTTTTAACTGACAAATCCATTTTTTCTCTAGGCTTTCTTAACTTGTTAATCTCACTCCAAAACTTTTTCTTATTTTCAACAAAATTTGTTGATAACATCTCACCCACTCTCTCATTTGCTCTCTTTTTACATTGCTTCACCACTCTCTTAACTTCTCTCTTTTTCTCCATATACTCTTCCCTCCTTGCATCACTTCTACTTTGTAAAAACTTCTCATATGCTAACTTTTTCTCCCTTACTACTCTCTTTACATCATCATTCCACCAATCGCTCCTCTTCCCTCCTGCACCCACTTTCCTGTAACCACAAACTTCTGCTGAACACTCTAACACTACATTTTTAAACCTACCCCATACCTCTTCGACCCCATTGCCTATGCTCTCATTAGCCCATCTATCCTCCAATAGCTGTTTATATCTTACCCTAACTGCCTCCTCTTTTAGTTTATAAACCTTCACCTCTCTCTTCCCTGATGCTTCTATTCTCCTTGTATCCCATCTACCTTTTACTCTCAGTGTAGCTACAACTAGAAAGTGATCTGATATATCTGTGGCCCCTCTATAAACATGTACATCCTGAAGTCTACTCAACAGTCTTTTATCTACCAATACATAATCCAACAAACTACTGTCATTTCGCCCTACATCATATCGTGTATACTTATTTATCCTCTTTTTCTTAAAATATGTATTACCTATAACTAAACCCCTTTCTATACAAAGTTCAATCAAAGGGCTCCCATTATCATTTACACCTGGCACCCCAAACTTACCTACCACACCCTCTCTAAAAGTTTCTCCTACTTTAGCATTCAAGTCCCCTACCACAATTACTCTCTCACTTGGTTCAAAGGCTCCTATACATTCACTTAACATCTCCCAAAATCTCTCTCTCTCCTCTGCATTCCTCTCTTCTCCAGGTGCATACACGCTTATTATGACCCACTTCTCGCATCCAACCTTTACTTTAATCCACATAATTCTTGAATTTACACATTCATATTCTCTTTTCTCCTTCCATAACTGATCATTTAACATTACTGCTACCCCTTCCTTTGCTCTAACTCTCTCAGATACTCCAGATTTAATCCCATTTATTTCCCCCCACTGAAACTCTCCTACCCCCTTCAGCTTTGTTTCGCTTAGGGCCAGGACATCCAACTTCTTTTCATTCATAACATCAGCAATCATCTGTTTCTTGTCATCCGCACTACATCCACGCACATTTAAGCAACCCAGTTTTATAAAGTTTTTCTTCTTTTTTTTAGTAATTGTATACAGGAGAAGGGGTTACTAGCCCATTGCTCCCGGCATTTTAGTCGCCTCATACGACACGCATGGCTTACGGAGGAAAGATTCTTTTCCACTTCCCCATGGACAATAGAAGAAATAAAAAAGAACAAGAGCTATTTAGAAAAAGGAGAAAAACCTAGATGTATGTATATATATATATGCATGTGCGTGTCTGTGAAGTGTGACCAAAGTGTAAGTAGGAGTAGCAAGATATCCCTGTTATCTTAGCGTGTTTATGAGACAGAAAAAGAGACCAGCAATCCTACCCTCATGCAAAACAGTTACAGGTTTTTGTTTCACAGTCATCTGGCAGGACGGTAGTACTTCCCTGGGTGGTTGCTGTCTACCAACCTACTACCTACCTATATATATATATATATATATATATATATATAGATATAGATATACGTATATAGATATAAGCGACTGTTGGCAGAAAGGTGGGCTAGTGCAACGATGAGTAGTGGGGGGGGTTGAAGAGGGTTGGAATAGTTTTAAAAATGCAGTATTAGAATGTGGGGCAGAAGTTTGTGGTTATAGGAGGGTGGGGGCAGGTGGAAAGAGGAGTGATTGGTGGAATGATGAAGTAAAGGGTGTGATAAAAGAGAAAAAGTTAGCTTATGAGAGGTTTTTACAAAGCAGAAGTGTTATAAGAAAAGCAGAGTATATGGACAGTAAAAGAAAGGTGAAGAGAGTGGTGAGAGAGTGCAAAAGGAGAGCAGATGATAGAGTGGGAGAGGCACTGTCAAGAAATTTTAATGAAAATAAGAAAAAATTTTGGAAAGCCTAGGGAAAGTATGGATTTGTCAGTTAAAAACAGAGTAGGGGAGTTAGTAGATGGGGAGAGGGAGGTATTAGGTAGATGGCGAGAATATTTTGAGGAACTTTTAAATGTTGAGGAAGAAAGGGTGGTAATTTCATGCACTGGCCAGGGAGGTATACCATCTTTTAGGAGTGAAGAAGAGCAGAATGTAAGTGTGGTGGAGGTACGTGAGGCATTACGTAGAATGAAAGGGGGTAAAGCAGCTGGAACTGATGGGATCATGACAGAAATGTTAAAAGCAGGGGGGGATATAGTGTTGGAGTGGTTGGTACTTTTGTTTAATAAATGTATGAAAGGGGAAGGTACCTAGGGATTGGCGGAGAGCATGTATAGTCCCTTTATATAAAGGGAAAGGGGACAAAAGAGATTGTAAAAATTATAGAGGAATAAGTTTACTGAGTATACCAGGAAAAGTATACGGTAGAGTTATAATTGAAAGAATTAGAGGTAAGACAGAATGTAGAATTGCGGATGAGCAAGGAGGCTTCAGAGTGGGTAGGGGATGTGTAGATCAAGTGTTTACATTGAAGCATATATGTGAACAGTATTTAGATAAAGGTAGGGAAGTTTTTATTGCCTTTATAGATTTAGAGAAGGCATATGATAGAGTGGATAGAGGAGCAATGTGGCAGATGTTGCAAGTATATGGAATAGGTGGTAAGTTACTAAATGCTGTAAAGAGCTTTTATGAGGATAGTGAGGCTCAGGTTAGGATGTGTAGAAGAGAGGGAGAATACGTCCTGGTAAAAGTAGGTCTTAGACAGGGATGTGTAATGTCACCATGGTTGTTTAATATATTTATAGATGGGGTTGTAAAAGAAGTAAATGCTAGGGTGTTCGGGAGAGGGGTGGGATTAAATTATGGGGAATCAAATTCAAAATGGGTATTGACACAGTTACTTTTTGCTGATGATACTGTGCTTATGGGAGATTCTAAAGAAAAATTGCAAAGGTTAGTGGATGAGTTTGAGAATGTGTGTAAAGGTAGAAAGTTGAAAGTGAACATAGAAAAGAGTAAGGTGATGAGGGTATCAAATGATTTAGATAAAGAAAAATTGGATATCAAATTGGGAAGGAGGAGTATGGAAGAAGTAAATGTTTTCAGATACTTGGGAGTTGAAGTGTCGGCAGATGGATTTATGAAGGATGAGGTTAATCATAGAACTGATGAGGGAAAAAAGGTGAGTGGTGCATTGAGGTATAAGTGGAGTCAAAAAACGTTATCTATGGAGGCAAAGAAGGGAATGTATGAAAGTATAGTAGTACCAACACTCTTATATGGATGTGAAGCTTGGGTGGTAAATGCAGCAGCGAGGAGACGGTTGGAGGCAGTGGAGATGTCCTGTCTAAGGGCAATGTGTGGTGTAAATATTATGCAGAAAATTCAGAGTGTGGAAATTAGGAGAAGGTGTGGAGTTAATAAAAGCATTAGTCAGAGGGCAGAAGAGGGGTTGTTGAGGTGGTTTGGTCATTTAGAGAGAATGGATCAAAGTAGAATGACATGGAAAGCATATAAATCTATAGGGGAAGGAAAGAGGGGTAGGGGTCATCCTCAAAAGGGTTGGAAAAAGGGGGTAAAGGAGGTTTTGTGGGCGAGGGGCTTGGACTTCCAGCAAGCGTGCACGAGCGTGTTAGATAGGAGTGAATGGAGACGAATGATACTTGGGACCTGACGATCTGTTGGAGTGTGAGCAGGGTAATATTTAGTGAAGGGATTCAGGGAAACCGGTTATTTTCATATAGTCGGACTTGAGTCCTGGAAATGGGAAGTACAATGCCTGCACTTTAAAGGAGGGGTTTGGGATATTGGCAGTTTGGAGGGATATGTTGTGTATCTTTATACGTATATGCTTCTAAACTGTTGTATTCTGAGCACCTCTGCAAAAGCAGTGATAATGTGTGAGTGTGGTGAAAGTGTTGAATGATGATGAAAGTATTTTCTTTTTGGGGATTTTCTTTCTTTTTGGGGTCACCCTGCCTCGGTGGGAGACGACCGACTTGTTGAAAAAAAAAAAAAAATATATATATGTATATATATTATATTATATGTATATATATTATATATATTATATATGCATGTATATATATTATGTATATTATATATGCATGTATATATATTATATATATTATATATGCATGTATATTATATATATTATATATATAAATATGTATATATAAATATGTATATATAAATATCTATATATAAATATGTATATATAAATATATTCTTTCTTTCAACACACCGGCCGTATCCCACCGAGGTGGGGTGGCCCAAAAGGAAAAACGAAAGTTTCTCCTTTTACATTTAGTAATATATACAGGAGAAGAGGTTACTAGCCCCTTGCTCCCGGCATTTTAGTTGCCTCTTACAACACGCATGGCTTACGGAGGAAGAATTCTGTTCCACTTCCCCATGGAGATAAGAGGAAATAAACAAGAATAAGAACTAGAAAGAAAATAGAAGAAAACCCAGAGGGGTGTGTATATATGTGCTTGTACATGTATGTGTAGTGTGACCTAAGTGTAAGTAGAAGTAGCAAGACGTACCTGAAATCTTGCATGTTCATGAGACAGAAAAAAGGGCACCAGCAATCCTACCATCATGTAAAACAATTACAGGCTTTCGTTTTACACTCACTTGGCTGGACGGTAGTACTTCCCTGGGCGGTTGCTGTCTACCAACCTACTACCTAGGATATATATATATATATATATATATATATATATATATATATATATATATATATATATATATATATACACACACACACACGCACACGCACACACGCATGCACACACTTTTCCTCCTGAGATGGTAGAAAATCTTTTCCTGAAGGTAATGACACCAAAAATACGAAATTTGATAGAAAACTTTCGGAATTATGTAGGCATAAAGTTAAAGGACTGGGAGCATTTTATGCATCAAGATTTTGCTGACTTTTAGTCCTATTTTAAGCCAATTTCATTGCTCCATTTGACTATATTCCTAGCTTTTTCACTAGTATGCTCTCTGTTCTATCATGCCCCCATAAAGTGCACAGCATTCGGTAATTTAGCTAAATTTATGCAGTAGTTCACCCAACTACTATAATTCATTGTACAACTGTGTATCATGTCCAAAATATATTAAAAGAATTCATTTTAAAAACAGAGTCCAAAATAATTACTGTAGACATTCTAGGCACTAAAACATTTTCTCTATGCAATAATCATGTTCTCAAGACTTTCCTATATTACACTTGCCTTCCATTTTGAATTCATCATCACACAAAATTTTGAAGATTTACCCTATTTTTTGGATAATATACAGGAATGATTTTTCATGGTTTACAGCATCCCAGTAATTGAATTAGACATAGGAAAACCTATTAAACAAGACCACGGATGTAGGGAAGACCTTACTCATCCTAAAGAACATCAGCAAAAATTAAATATTTCCTCTGCTTTGAAATTGATTTCAAACTGTGTATGTACTTTCAATCCTGGAACCAACTAAAATCATCTTTATTTCAGTAGTATGTCTTCCATTCTGTTGAATGATACCAAGAAACAGTCAATAAAACAATTAAAAACCTTTGTAGAAAATACCTCAGTCGGTAGTTTAATTTTATAATCAAATAAAGCATTAAACCAACAAGGGTCATGTCGCTAGTTTAAACTAAACACAAGACCAGATTTGGTTCTCCCATCATGCACTGTGTGAGGCAGAATTTTTTTTTAATACTGTGAACACTCACCGTGCAAACCAATTCTTCACATGTCTAGATCATAAGTAAGCAAGTTTTGGTTAATCTCTTACACAAGTTATTTCTTGTTACAGTTCACTCTCACTATGACTTGTCAGCTGAAGGTGTTTTTGCAAAGCATCATGCAGTTGTGAAGAAGGAAGCAGAGAAGTATGCTAAAGCTGCTTTGAAAGATAGCACTGGCTTAGAGACTGCTCAACAGATATCCTTGCTGACAGAAACATTTAAAAAGTTTGTTACCATGTAATTTGTATTCATATGAATATTGTCTGTAGTAATGTACCTCAGTATAATTGGTATATTTTTTTTATTTTTTTCTTCTTAACACATCGGCCGTCTTCCACCAAGATAGGGTGACCTAAAAAAGAAAAACTTTAATCATCATTCACTGCATCACTGTCTTGCCAGAGACATGCTTACACTACAGTTATAAAACTGTAACATTAACACCCCTCCTTCAGAGTGCAGACACTGTACTTCCCATCTCCAGGAGTCAAGTTCGGGCTGCTGGTTTCCCTGAATCCCTTCATATATGTTACCTTGCTCACATTCCAACAGCACGTCAAGTCTTAGAAACCATTTGTCTACATTCGCTCCTATCTAACACACGCATGATTGCTGGAAGTCCAAGCATAACCTTTACCTTCCCCCCCCTCCATCCTTTCCTAGGCTGACCCCTACCCCGCCTTCCTCCACTACAGATTTATACACTCTCAAAGTCATTCTATTTTGTTCCATCCACTCTACATGTCCAAATCACCTCAACAACCCCTCCTCAGCCCTCTGGATAATAGTTTTGGTAATCCCGCACCTCCTCCTAATTTCCATACTACGAATTCTCTGCATTATATTTACACCACACATTGCCCTCAGACATGACGTTTCCACATTCCCCTCTTTGCTTCCATGGACAGAGTTCTTTGTCTCCAGACTCCTAAGTGCACCACTCACCTTTTTTCCCTCATCAGTTCTATGATTCACCTCATCTTTCATAGACCCATCTGCTGATACGTCCACTCCTAATTTTTTTTTTTCCAACAAGTCTGCCATCTCCCACCGAATATATTCATCTCCTCCATACTCTCTCCCTCCAATCTGATATCCAATCTTTCGTTACCTAATTTTTTTGTTATCCTCATCACCTTACCCTTTCCTATATTCACTTTTAATTTTCTTCTTTTACATACCCTACCAAACTCATCCACCAGCCTCTGCAACTTCTCTTCAGAATCTCCCAAAAGCAGAGTGTCATCAGTGTCAGGAATTTAATTTTTGTAATTATCCCAGAGTTCATTAAGACAATTTTCTTGTACTATATGACATATGGTAAAATAAATCTTAGAATGGATGGGGTTTGAACTCGTGGTAATCGTGTTATAATTTTGTGAGTCATGGTATGCCTGTTATGATTTTATGAGTTGTATACCAGGCTGGGGGTCAACGCCCCAGTATATGATGAGTTTGTAAATACTATGCAGTAAATTGTACTGTAATGAATAATTATGTTTGTGCATTCCTTCTGTTTATTTTAATGGCCCCTCAGGGAAGGTTCCTTGATGCTGGTGAGGGGCTCTTGATCAAGGGAATTGAATCTGTGCTTCATTTCCCTGAATTAGATAATACGAATACCACCTGGTGGTTCACACTTACACTCACTCACCCATTTGACCATAAACAGAAATATCAATCTCAATCTCAAAATAATGAATCTTAACTAGTCAAAAGTTGGCCTGTGATACTCCAATACTGAAACTATGTATAGTGCCAAAACAAAAGCATTCACATTGCTAAACTCACAACTAGTATTTAGTCACTTACCCATAATACCAACTTATCTCATAATTCTGTAACATTTTAAACCTAAGATTTAATATAATTCTGCCCGAAATGCCTAGCCATGCTAGGCGTTCTAGTGGTATACTCTGTAATTATTATTTTACTACATGTAAACCACACAATAACCAAATTCTGTAAACTCAGCATTGTAATACTTATAGAGAATAAAGTTTGAATTGAATTGAATTGAATTGAATACCTTCCATCACCCCCTCCCCCCACCCACAGGCACTGTATGATCCCTATGGGTTTAGTGCTCCCCTTGATAATAATAATTATATTAATGGTAATTTAGTAAATTAAATTTTTCAGTTGATTCAGTTTCTTCGTTTTATCAGGGCAGACAGCAACACTGATGGCTTTTTAGAGATGTCAGAGTTGTCTGTGTGGATCACTGCAAAGATCAAAGAACATCTCACCATGGCATTGAAAGAGAACTTCTTCATGTTCACAGCAATAGATCAAGACCCAAGGAATGGTAAGAAGTTTGTTTCTTTAGAGTGAAAGATAAGATATATAGATTATTAAAAAATGTATGCTTAGTATTGTCATGAATTAATTTCATACTTAAACAGTGTTGGTTAATCATATATACAGACAGTATAGGTTTTATTTGATATTAAAGAGTAAAGATATAAGTAGTATCATCACTTCTGCCATTTTCCATCAAGGTAGGGTAACACAAACAAGAAAACACATTTACTGTTCTGTGTGCTCTTAGTATTATTTCCTTCAACTGTACATTATGATCTAGAAACTGTATGATACATAATGTACTACACAATGAACCCTCAATATTATGCACTAAATTATGAAACTGAATTTCCATGATTGTAACAAATGGACAAGAGCCTGAAGAAGTAGACTTGGTCATTTGGATGCCTACACGACACACTACCATTACCTGACTAATCTTTAAAAAGTGGATATTGTCCATTGGATAAAGATACTACCGGACATATTAGGGACAACCTATAATACAGAACAGTAATTTAAAATAATGTGATGCAAAGGAGTTCAAAGTTTTGAACATGTGCGGTACAGGGATTTTCCTTATTTTGTGGTAGATAGTTAAGTTAAATCTTCATGGGGAAGTGGAGCAGAGTTGTTCCTCCGTAAACCATGCATGTCGTAAGAGGCGACTAAAGTGCTGGGATCAAGGGGCTAGTAATCCCTTCTCCTATATAAATTACTAAATTTAAAAAGAGATTTTCATTTTTCTTTTTTAGGTCACTTTGTCTCGGTAGGATATGGCCAGTTTGTTGAAAAGAAAAAAAAAAAAGTTAAATTATACTGTAAGCTTGTGGTATCCAGTGTTGGCTAAGAATAAATTTTAATGCTTGAAGTTCTACATCCATATGCCTTGCTATCCTAATAACCAAGTATATACTGTAAGCTTGTCTTTGATTTTTACAGATATCAGACATTGCTCCTGTACACACTTGCCACTGAGACACTAGTCTCCACCTTCCTCATTAGTTCAAGTTTCTGATTAACACCTCAGATTCACATGCTTCCTTTTGACACCACCACCTGTTATAGAGGCCATTTTTTATAGTGCTGTATGTAATATGTATGTTAATAAAGTAACAAAAAATACTGTAACTCCAGGGAAAAACTGACCTATTGATGACTACATGTGATTGTGAGCTGACAATGCAAACTGAAGTGATATAGGCTATGGTCTCCCTGGGAGCAATGAAAAGGACCAGGATCTGAATGGAGCCACAGTTGGCCATACAGAAATGCCAATGGACTTGGTTTGTTGGATGGGAAGACTTCTAGACACACTACTGCTAATGTACAAATGCATGCAGCTGACTTAGTCTGATAAATCAAGTCTTTGTCTAGCCAAATATTTTGTCTGTTGAATCTGACATCTGTTCAGTAGGGACCCATTAAATCGAGGGTTTACTGTACATGCATTTTCTCATGGTCTGTGTAGGTGTAGTGTCTTGGAATGAGTTCCAGCAGTACTTCCTAAAGCAGCATGGGTATGATGATAAATACATTGAGGAACACAAGAAAAATCATAAAGGAATGCCTAGAGAATTAAAAGGTAAGTGACATGCATTTTAAAGGTTAAGATTCTTATTACAGGACACAATTTAGCAAACCCTACTGAATGTTTGGGATTAGTTCCAAGAAATGTAAACGTGATAGGGGCATCGTTCAAGAAGATATTCGACTTGTGGGGGAAAAATTGCCACATTACCTAGTTATATCCCAACAAGGTGTCAGTTCTCCTTGAAAAATGAAAGTGTTGAAGTGAACTCCAGCATATTTAATACATTTATTGTATAACAAAAATTACATGCTCTAGAAGTCAAACAACAAATCATTGATTTAAGATCTATGGGTCTAAAGGATTAATAAAATGTGAAAGTGATTTATCACTTTCCAGTTAGCCAGTTGCATCTTGAGTAAGATATCATGATGTTGACAATTCATATGTTATAATTAAGCAGGTGGACATTTGGCAGAACAGATTGCCTCCTTGTCTGATTAAGAAGCAAGAGAAAGAAGCCACTTGAGTTGCATGACTTGTCTGAAGTTAAAATATACAAAGGCTTTACTACTTTGATTAATCTCGGGTTTAAAGTTCTGTGCATTGATACCAAACAAGTTTTTCTTAATGCAAAAATATTTTGAAAGGTTTTAATATAGGTTACTATATGCTACTGTTTATGCATATTTGATATTGTTAAACATTCATTACCTGTAGTTAAAATATATGTGGCTGTTTAAATTTCTTACCAACAGAGACCATTATGAGGGATAAGGCAATGTGGTCAGAAGCTGCCAGGGATAATCCTGATCAACTGACCATTGATGAATTTTTGGCATTCAGACATCCAGAATCATCTCATGCAACTATCTTGAGCATAGTTGAAGAAACTATTTCCAGATTGGGTAAGTGTGGCTTTGTAGTAATAATTCCACAATTACTGCATAGAAGATTTAGATAAACCTTCCCTTATTGGACTATGATGGATGGGGGAATAGAGAGCTGAAGATAATGAATATCATTGTATGCACATTATTCATAATTCTTCTTTATCATCTTCAACTTTGCAAGGCCAATTTTGCAGATCACCATTGTGATACTCCGCATCTGCAGTGCTCCTTCTTTTGCTCTGCAAGAGAACGAGATGTACCCAAGCATAGTTGCCAAATATACATTCAACAACTATGAGTTCCAGCCTTCTAAGTATTTTTAAATTAGGGTTAGTTGGAAATTCCTCATATATGTGTATCCCCCCATACTCTTGTTTAGTGACAGCCTTACCTGTCAGTGATGTCAACTGAACAGAGGGAAAGTTCATCTTTTTATTTCTTTTAACTCCTTGAATCTCTTTTAACACCTGGCAGTCTCCCAGCAAGGCTTCATGATCCAAAAACAAGGAGGACACACATTTAGTCAATTATTCAATCGCTGTCTTGCCAGAAGTGTACTGACGTTGAAGTTGAGATGGCCCTCTGAAATGCAACATCCTTACTGCACAGTAGTGTCTCCTTGAAAATATAATTGCTTTTACTGAGTTTATACGATGAAAAACTGTTTGATTTAAATTATAATACTGTACAATAAAGTTATTTTTCATAACTGATTAATATATTTCAGTTAGTCGTAACGAAATGGTTTGATGCCACAAGC
Source organism: Cherax quadricarinatus (assembly GCF_038502225.1). Taxonomy (NCBI): domain Eukaryota; kingdom Metazoa; phylum Arthropoda; class Malacostraca; order Decapoda; family Parastacidae; genus Cherax; species Cherax quadricarinatus. The sequence continues at coordinate 3,777,207 of NC_091316.1, forward strand.
GAGATACTGAACAAAGTTAATTTTGTTTTAATTATTTTAATAAGTGTTATTCATTTTCCAATTGATTAAATTTTATATTTTGCTAATTTGTTAACTAATTGCTTGTATTGTTTTGGATATATTTGAGATGCAAACTCTTATTTTCTTCCAGTGTTTTCCATGCTTTAACAGCAAGTTCGCTCCCATAAAACTGAAAAGCAGGGTGTTCGATATGTGCTTAATTTTATTATTAATGGATAATAGACATTTATTGAAAACATTTTACAATTTTACTCAAAATACAGTCAACTCCTTGTTACTAAGTGCAATAAATTATTTTTTTTTTTTACAGATATTGATGGAGACAACAAATTAAGCGAAGATGAATTTTCAGATCCAGATATGAATGAAGTTCCCGATGACTTGACAGTAGAGCAGTACAGGAATGATCGCCAAAGAGAATTTAAAATTGCTGATGAAGACAACAGTGGCAAATTAGATAGAAGAGAACTGTTGGTATGTTATAGTTAACATTAGTTGCTCAGTATTAACCACTACTGCAGTGGTAAATGTTGTTCTGTAGAATGTGTAGTTTTTCTGAGATAAAATGTTAAATTTTTTATATTTCATTTAAGATAAAATAGCTGATGTGCTAACAGATATAATCACTGTGATTCTTGCTGTCATTGTTTCCTTTCATTTTCTCCTTTCCCTTTTTTCATCATTCTGTAGTCTTTCTTATTGTCTCTTCTCTTTCATCATTAGATGTAGATCCATTATGTGTTAAATAACAAAAAAAGGCACAATACCGTGACTGGAACGATACACAAATAACCCGCACATAAAAGAGAGAAGCTTACAACGACGTTTCGGTCCGACTTGGACCATTGACAAAGTCACACTAACCAGAAGTGGAGCAGGACGGCTATATATAGGCAGGAAGAGGTGGTGGTAGTAGTAGTAGTAGTACAAGAATGGTATATAATACCGACAAGATGAAATTAAGACACGCGCAACACCCGGACATCTCTAACGCAGACGTTTCGCCATCCAGCCTATATATAGCCGTCCTGCTCCACTTCTGGTTAGTGTGACTTTGTCAATGGTCCAAGTCGGACTGAAACGTCGTCGTAAGCTTTTCTCTTTTATGTGCGGGTTATTTGTGCATTATGTGTTAAGTTATAAATTTCAAGTATATTCCACAGTTCAGTAATTTGATAAAGAGGTTAAAAATTCTTGTGTAAGTATAACAGAGCCCAAAGCAAATTTTTGCTTGTTTTTATTATACAGTAGTGTGCATATTAATTGGTAGTGATGAAATAGAACATTTATTTGGAATATTAATGTTTATTTGAAAAATACATGGCAATATGACAGATAATTGATTTAATAAGAGATGTGACTACCCTTTGCTTTTATAAGCATTGCTACATGCTTTGGAATAGAATCGACCAATGTTGAACACATTTTGGTAAGTTCTTCATAGCAGCACCAGGTCCTAATAGCAGCATTTAGCTTCTGAACAGTTGTACAGTTCTGTTTTCTAATCCTGCATTTGGTTTTTGCCCATAGATTCTCAATCGGGTTGAAGTTAGGAGAGTTTCCAGGCCAATTTAGAACACCTAGCCCACTCTTTGAAGAATGTCAGCATTTTTCTTTAAGTGTGGCATGGAGCAAGATTCTGCTGGAAAATGCCTTCTCAATCAGGAAAGTCTATCCACAGTGGGAAACAAATGAGTTTCCTTGCTTGCCTTGTATTTGTCACTGTTCATCATTCCCTCAACAATAACAAGCTATTCAGGAGTTTATCAGTAAAACTACCCTAAAACTTCTTAGGTGGATGTTTTGGCGCTTGTTGAATGTGTTCATTCTGAAGAGGTTCTTCTCTGATCCATCTCACTACCACTGATTTGTATCCATGTGCTTCAAAATGTGCCTCATCTGAAAATATAACTTTTCTCTGTTCATCTGTTGTCCATCGCTTGTAATAGAGTACCCACCGCGGCCATTTTTTCTTCATATCAGAAGTCAATAATTTTCTTTACTGCTTTCTGGCAGAACAACAGTTGTTGTAGCACTGACTAGAGTCGCAGGGTAACACCACAGTTGGATGGTTGCTAGAAGTCGGTAGCAAGTTCTTCTGAAAAGAAAAGAACCTAAACTACATTAATTAAGCCAGAGACTAAGACATATTATGAGATGATCACAAAATTTACTTTTTTTTTTTTTTTTTTTTCAACAAGTCGGCCGTCTCCCACTGAGGCAGGGTGACCCAAAAAAGAAAGAAAATCCCCAAAAAGAAAATACTTTCATCATCATTCAACACTTTCACCACACTCGCACATTATCACTGTTTTTGCAGAGGTGCTCAGAATACAACAGTCTAGAAGCATACACATATAAAGATACACAACATATCCCTCCAAACTGCCAATATCCCAAACCCCTCCTTTAAAGTGCAGGCATTGTACTTGTCCCAATTAATTTGCATACTACTGTACTAGTGTATCTTTGTACTGTATTTAGTATGTGTACGGCACTGGCTTTTTCCAGTTTCTTGAATAGTGCTTGAACTCGGCTTATTTGGTACAATATCTATTTCACTTAAAGCTGTTCTTTTGAAATTCATGCACTCTTCATGTTCTTACAAAGCAATTTTATAAGACCTCTAGTCAAAATATAAATCCGTCAGCATCTTTACTGTATATTGTACATGTTTTCCTCTTACAATATTTTAATGATCACCATTGTTCCAACAGCGGTACATTGATCCACGAAACATCCACCATGCAGAGAAAGAGGCTGTCAATCTCTTTAGTGCAGCTGATGCCAACCAAGATGGAGTTTTAACGCTTGTTGAGGTTCTTGCTGAGAGAGAGTTATTCATGAGGAGCAAGATGGTTGACGCTGCTAAAAGCTTCCATGATGAGTTCTAATTGCCTTTTCTTTTACATAAAAACAGTGCAGTAAACCCTCAATTTAATGGGCTAATTGGTGAGGAACCAGTGGCCAGTAATCGCGGTTTAGCAGATAGTAATGAGGTTGCTCTGCTTTGATTGTTACAACTGTGGACACTTTTTTAACCAACAGTGGATTTTGTCCCATATTTCTGAAGTCTGTTAGATTGAGGGTTGACTGTAACTAATGTTGAAAATGTAAATACTGTATTATGCATAGATTTTATGTATATGTACATGTATATATGTATGTATGCAATAAGATCACAGTAAACAAGTGATATTATAATATGCAGAACAACCACTGTGAAAAAGTAGTAAACTTCCAAGCACTTTCATGATTTCTTACGTTATCAAGAAACTGTGATAATGCGAGAAATCACGAAAGCACCTTGAGGTTCACTATTTTCTCACTGGTGCTTCTGCTTATATACGTATATACATTCAGTATTACTTTGTACTTATCGGGTGAATTCCCACTTTTTCCAATACAGCACAGTGTACTTATGCTTGGCTTTAGAGCATTCCATGACTTGTTATAGTTTTATATATAAAAGTTGTTAAATAGCAAATTTTTTTTTTTTTTTTTTTTTTTTTTTTTCAACAAGTCGGCCGTCTCCCACCGAGGCAGGGTGACCCAAAAAAGAAAGAAAATCCCCAAAAAGAAAATACTTTCATCATCATTCAACACTTTCACCACACTCGCACATTATCACTGTTTTTGCAGAGGTGCTCAGAATACAACAGTCTAGAAGCATACACATATAAAGATACACAACATATCCCTCCAAACTGCCAATATCCCAAACCCCTCCTTTAAAGTGCAGGCATTGTACTTCCCATTTCCAGGACTCAAGTCTGACTATATGAAAATAGCAAATATTTTTTTATAATATAAAATATTATTTTGTATGTTTATTGCCCTCCTCACTTGGGGGTTTATGCAGAACCTGCAGACAGCATTATTCCATTACATTATTCTGTATTGATAATAGATTTGGATTAAAAAACCACATATTTTTTTTTTTTCCCCCCAACAAGTCGGCCGTCTCCCACCTCACTCACACATAATCACTGTTTTTGCAGAGGTGCTCAGAACACAACAGTTTAGAAGCATATACGTATAAAGATACACAACATATCCCTCCAAACTGCTAATATCCCGAAACCCCTCCTTTAGAGTGCAGGCATTATACTTCCCATTTCCAGGACTCAAGTCCGGCTATATAAAAATAACCGGTTTCCATGAATCCCTTCACTAAATATTATATATAAGTTATCAAGGTATATACATGTACACCACATTGTTAGTATAAGAAATTAGTATCATATTTTAGCTTTTACTACAAATTTTATTACTGCATAACCTTTAATATGCAGGATGATTATTGTTTCAGGAAAATGTTCATTATATTTAATTGTGCAACTCACTTTTACATATAGTAGGTGAATCAATCATGCTTTATAAAAATATGGTATAGGTTTTGTGTTATACATTATTATTATTATATTATTATTATAATCAAAAAGAAGCGCTAAGCCACAAGGGCTATACAGCTTTGTGTTATACAAAATACATAACATACCCAGTATGGTTAACATTCCTTGTATAATTATTTTATATTTGTTTCGCCGGCTTTATATGTGAGGAGTGTGTTTATGAATGTGCGCAAATGTGACAGCATCAGCCCTTCTCTGTAAGTCTTATTTTTGCTTCCACTATGTGGAGGCTAATTCTCATGGTATTATAATATTGAAATTACACATAATTAATTTTTGTCACTTGTATTGTGTATATCTAGAGCAGATGTTACAAACTCAGAGTATTAAGTGCACAACTGAGTTGTAACTTGTAAACAGATCAATTATATGAAAATGTTATTTTCACTAGTTTGGTCAGGTTTAATGCTTGTTTCCGAATCTAATGAAAATTCACCAGTTTTGGTAGGTAATCCCCAAAAGCTCCCTGATGGAAGGTCCTTTACATGCCTAGTGGGCAACTTTTTGCTGTGGGGGTTTCAGCTCGCTCAGGATGGCCATAACATGTAAAGATCAAACTGTACACTGTCGTTAGCATTTTCTATGCACAGGAACCTGTAAACCTGTTGTCTCTTGCCTGGGATTTGAGCCTGCTGTGGAGCTGCATCCCTCGGGTAGGCAAAAAACTTCAGTAAGGGCATAGGTCAAAAAAAAGAGGTTCATTTCTCACCCTGCTTGAGTCAGTTAGCAGGTCTTGCATCCCTTTCCACTATCTGGTGGGGTAATGTATTCAGCTAGAGGGAGTGTACATCAGTGCACTGGCATTATTTTGGTCCTGTGGCTGCCATTTAGCTAGCTGTTGTTTGCTCCTGTATCTGTTAGCCTGGGGTCATTTTAGTACACAGGTAAACCTTCTCTTATTGGACTATGATGGATGGGGAAATAGAGAGTTGAAGATTATTATTTAGCAGGTAAGTGATTTTACCTACTTTTCAACAATGCCATAAGTGCTATTGTTTTGGACATCCTGCTCTATTTTGTCATTCATATGAAGATTGCCTTAACAGTGCCTTGCTGGTTAATAGTCTTAATAATCATTTCAGGCATTCATTAAGAGGCACCATTAGCATGCATGTTTAATCCAGAGTTTATCTTGCGGTGTACAGGGACAGGGCTCTGGTGGATAAAGCTCTCGCTTCACATGGCGAGGGTCTGGGTTCAGTTCCCAGCTAGGGTAGAAACATTGGGCATGTTTCTTTACACCTGCTGTGTGTTCATCCATCAGGAAAATGGATTACCTTGGTGTTAGTCGACTGGTGTGGGTCACATCCTGGGACACTGACCTAATTTGCCCGAAATGCTGAGCATAACGAGGGGCTTTCTATATAGTAGTGTCATTGATGTCAGCTAGGCCTGTATACCATGTACATGTAGTAAATAGATATTATTATTATAATAATAATAATTACTGCAGTCCAGGACCTGTCCATCTCTTCCAAGGATGTATACCCTATTCAGACTACTGGTGTTGTCCAAGAGCATTTAGGATTAATGGTAATTTCATTGGTCCAAGTTAGAGGACAACAAGCTGCTCTTGATCAAATCTCAGTTGGATTTTTTTGCCTTCTTTTCACTGCTGTTGCATTTGAGAAATAGCTTTTGTACAACTGCATGTTGGCCACAAGAGACTTGCACATAGTTGTCACATGGAGAGGCACCTAGCACTTCCCTATGCAGTTTGTCAGGCCCTGCTGACAGACACCTTTTGATTAATTGTGTGAACACATGGAATTCATGTCCTGTCTGTGGTTCAGCACCTAAGAACTCTCACATTACCTGCTCACTTTTCAGAAACCCTTACTTTAGGTTCAGACGCACTATAAATTTTGGTTGAAAGAGGCTCATTATGCCAACTTCGACTTTCCATGTTAGCTCATAGATTCATTAGTCACGCTGCTCCCTTTTTCCCAGTAGCTTCCTTCAGCCTCATTTGTGAATATTACAATAATAATTAAGAGTGTATAATTTTTATAAAAGGCTATACAGGAGGGCCCCATTTTTTTTTGGTGGTTAGGTTCCTGACCCCTGCCAATAAGCAAAAATTGCTTATTAGCAGGGGTCATTAAAAATGCCTGATAATATATGATAGTAGTGTAAACATGTTAAGTTCTCAAAACAGCTAGGCCTAAAAAGAACAATATGAAAGTAAAGTGAATATACAGTACGTACAATACTCACCTTAAAATATGGTGCCAGACGCCTCTCCCTGATGCAGCTGTTGTGCAAAAATGGTGGAAAAAGTGCTGAACATAATGAACACTGGCTCAGTTGACTTCTGCCAAAATAGTGGGACACTGAAACATGGGGCCTTCCTGTACTGTTTCATGCATGTGAATATTCATTATAAAATGCTATGCAAATCACTCATTTATTGCTTCATTCATAAAATCTCAGCTAACCACAAGTCTTATTTTGTGGGTTGTGCTTCAGGAAGCTGAATAGAAGTACACTGTATATATAAGTATGTATAGCTGTACAGAAGTATTTTGGTATAAAACATTTATACAGTAATTGGCTAAGAGGATATCATGAGGGAGTGAACTGTAAATAATGCTACCCTAATTCCCTTCTCTTAAGTGACTAGCCAGGAGCATGTGCTAGTGGTCCTTTTGCTACTGTATTTCAGGAGTGATATGCATTTTGTTTCTTAGTGTTAGTTTTTGTTTGTCAGTAGGGTAGGAACTAGGCAAGTGTGGTCAGTAGCATGTCTCAGGCTTAGTGGATGGAGGATCAAGTATGTACCACTCCTTGTTTTGATTAGTACCACAGACTTTGATGATTTGTACTGTATCCATGAAGCCTGTGTGATATCTTTAGTATACGTATATCACACAGGCTTCATGGTACATACTTGATCCTTCATCCACTAAGCCTGAGACACGCTACTGACTGCACTTGCCTACTTCCTACCCTACTGACAAACAAATGGCATAGTGAATGCACAAATGGTAGTTTTTTTGCATAATTTGCCACTTTAATTTGATTTAGATACAATTTTTCAGGTTTTTATCATTTTACCCAAATTTGTAAATAACTTGCATATATGTTTCATTTACACAATTTTTAGGCATTTATTTTAAAAATATAAATAACCTATTGGGTTTTCACACATTCTATAAAGCAAACAAAAGCGTTGGTTTTGCATTTCACAGTCCTGGAGTGCAAATTGTTCATGTAAAAGTAGTATTAACTTCTGAAAATGATAGGTACAGGTGCAATATATATGTGATGACATTCAAAACAGTATCAATTCTTAGAACATGTTTAAGCAGAAAATGTGTTGAGAACTATTACCTTCATGGTGGTCAGTATGTGCATGAAAACATGAATAAAATATATTGTTTTATCTATAAAACTTAGCTTTTAATCGTGAATTTGGTCATGCCATAGTATAGTACTTCATTTGGACTGTGTAATGATTAATAATAAGAGAGAATTGTTTTGGGGGGATTTGAGTGTGAGCAAGATAAAGTCTGAAGGAATGAACCATTTGATCTTCATGGGTTTAGTGTTCAGTTTAGTGAAAGTATTGTTTCCACTTATAATAGTTCCATATGCCTAAATATAACCATTTGAATGTAGACAGAATTAAATTAAATATGATAAAGATAGCCATCAATTTTCAAAATCTTAATTATGTACTGAAACTTTAATATACTTAAGGCTTAAAGTCCAGGCACTGTATGACCCTTGTCAGTTTGGCGCTTTCTTTAATTATAATAATAATAATTAGAAGTCCAATTGCTTACTGCCATTTTTATTTTTATCAAAAGATGCTGTACATAAAAACTGTCATTCATTCAGATGTTTATCTGTAAGAGCTATGAACAAGTTACTTATTTTTGTACTTGGGAAATACTTTAAATGAAATTTTGTAAACCTTAACAGCGCTGTATGACCCTGGTGGTTTAGCGCTTAGTTTTAATTATAATAAAAATAATAGTGTAAACCTTAAGGTTTAAGAGGTAATACAGTTTATTAAAGGTTTAGAAACTTATAAATACATTAAAGGTTGATTCTGTATCATCAGTACTCACTAAATCTCAAGTGCAGTAGCGTATGGGACTGGAAATTATGTACCTCAGCATGATTCTTATTTGTTTGTACTATTTGTCTTCAAGAATATTCAAAATTACAACTTAAAACTATGTATACATGTACCTTTCCTCAGTAATGTGAATGTGGAGTATTTTATTCATTGTACTTTATAAAATGTTTTCCACGTACTTCCGTGAGTGATATTAAAAGCATTACTATTTATATTACGAATAGTTTGTTTAAAACAGTTGATCTAAAAGTTTTTTAGTCACTGAATCAAAAGTTGAGATTTTTTTCTGAATGTATTTGACACCTTCTGTGATAAACTACAGTTAAGAAAAAATTATTATATTTGCTGTGATGCAGAGATTATGGAATTACGAATGTAACCTGAATCAATTAAAATATTCAATATCAAGTGTTTGTAGTTACTTTATGTAAATATATTTATCCCTTGAGAATAAAAAAAGCTTTACTTCTTGGTGGGGGGAGCTGCCGTCCAGTACACAAGTTATCCAGTCATCATTAAGTGTAAATTTTCTGCTTAGCACGTGTGTTTTGAGTCCTATTGCTATGCAAGCAAATCTCTAACTGAAGATAGATGCTTTTCCCTAAATGTTATACTGTAATATAATATAGAACTTTCTCAGATATACAGTATTATAATTTATAAAAGTAGCTTTAAGCATTTACTCTTTAAATATGGGAGTCTGAACTGGATATCAAGACAACTTTAAACTTGTATAATGAAAAGAAGTGGGGTTATAATATAAAGCCATGCTGTCCTGCTGAAGTTGGGGTAAAGGAAGAAAGAGGGGTCAGTAAGAGAAAATGGGGGTAATTTCCTCAATGTAACCTACCATCAACTCCTCTTGGTAGTAATAAATTATTATTCTTTCTTTCTTTCAATTCACCAGCTGTATCCTACCAAGGCAGTGTGGCCCAAAAAGAAAAACAAAAGTTCTCTTTAACTTTAGTAATGTATACAGAAGGGATTACTGGCCCCTTGCTTCCAGCATGTTAGTCGCCTCTTGCTTAGCGCTTCTTTTTGACTATAATAATAATAGTCGCCTCTTACAACACGCATGGCTTATGGAGGAAGATTCTGTTCCACTTACCCATGGAGATAGGAAACAAACAGGAACAAGAACTAATAAGAAAATGGAAGAAAACCCAGTGGGGTGTGTGTATATATATATACAGTGGACCCCCGGTTAACGATATTTTTTCACTCCAGAAGTATGTTCAGGTGCCAGTACTGACCGAATATGTTCCCATAAGAAATATTGTGAAGTAGATTAGTCCATTTCAGACCCCCAAACATACACATACAAACGCACTTACATAAATACACTTACATAATTGAGCGTGTTTGATAGGAGTGAATGGAGACAAATGGTTTTTAATACTTGACGTGCTGTTGGAGTGTGAGCAAAGTAACATTTATGAAGGGATTCAGGGAAACCGGCAGGCCGGACTTGAGTCCTGGAGATGGGAAGTACAGTGCCTGCACTCTGAAGGAGGGGTGTTAATGTTGCAGTTTAAAAACTGTAGTGTAAAGCACCCTTCTGGCAAGACAGTGATGGAGTGAATGATGGTGAAAGTTTTTCTTTTTCGGGCCACCCTGCCTTGGTGGGAATCGGCCGGTGTGATAATAAAATAATAAAATAAAATAATTGGTCACATTCGGAGGTAATCGTTATGCGGGGGTCCACTGTACTTGTACATGCATGTGTAGTGTGACCCAAGTGTAAGTAGTAGTAGCAATCCTACCATCATGTTAAACAATTACAGGTTTCCATTTTACACTCAAAATGAAGTGCTAAAAATACAAGGGTAATAAATTAAAAAAAAGAATCTAGCAGAAGGAAGAGACATGACTGGGCTAGATCAAGAAAGACCAATAAGACTTTTAGGCTACAAAGATACTAGTTAAGATAAGGTAAGATTTCGTTTGGATTTTTAACCCCGGAGGGTTAGCCACCCAGGATAAGCCAAGAAAGTCAGTGCGTCATCAAGGACTAACTTATTTCCATTGGGGTCCTCAATCTTGTCCCCCAGGATGCGACCCACACCAGTCAACTAACACCCAGGTATCTATTTGCTGCTAGGTGAACAGGACAACAGGTGTAAGGAAACGTGTCAAAATGTTTCCACCCGTCGGGAATCGAACCCGGGCCCTCCGTGTGTGAAGCGGAAGCTTTAGCCATCAGGCCACCGGGCCTGGCCCTTAGGAAGGAGGAGGCTGGTGGTAGGAGGAAGCACCATATCAGATATCAACTTTTCCCCAATTAAATGATATAGCCTCCCTATATAGCAAATGACCATCTCCACAGATCCTATATGGCTCAAGGGTGAATGAAAAAAGTGCTACAATTTTTACAATTTAAAGAAAAAACTGCTGTATAGCCCTTGTGGCTTAGCGCTTCTTTTTGATTATATTTTTTTTTTTTTTTTATTATCACACCGGCCGATTCCCACCAAGGCAGGGTGGCCCGAAAAAGAAAAACTTTCACCATCATTCACTCCATCACTGTCTTGCCAGAAGGGTGCTTTACACTACAGTTTTTAAACTGCAACATTAACACCCCTCCTTCAGAGTGCAGGCACTGTACTTCCCATCTCCAGGACTCAAGTCCGGCCTGCCGGTTTCCCTGAATCCCTTCATAAATGTTACTTTGCTCACACTCCAACAGCACGTCAAGTATTAAAAACCATTTGTCTCCATTCACTCCTATCAAACACGCTCACGCATGCCTGCTGGAAGTCCAAGCCCCTCGCACACAAAACCTCCTTTACCCCCTCCCTCCAACCCTTCCTAGGCCGACCCCTACCCCGCCTTCCTTCCACTACAGACTGATATACTCTTGAAGTCATTCTGTTTCGCTCCATTCTCTCTACATGTCCGAACCACCTCAACAACCCTTCCTCAGCCCTCTGGACAACAGTTTTGGTAATCCCGCACCTCCTCCTAACTTCCAAACTACGAATTCTCTGCATTATATTCACACCACACATTGCTCTCAGACATGACATCTCCACTGCCTCCAGCCTTCTCCTCGCTGCAACATTCATCACCCACGCTTCACACCCATATAAGAGCGTTGGTAAAACTATACTCTCATACATTCCCCTCTTTGCCTCCAAGGACAAAGTTCTTTGTCTCCACAGACTCCTAAGTGCACCACTCACTCTTTTTCCCTCATCAATTCTATGATTCACCTCATCTTTCATAGATATAATAAAGAAAAAACTCAACATTAAGGGTTAAATTTGGCACGCACACACACACACACACGCAGATGATGTGAAGTTAATGAGGAGAATTAAATCAGAATTTAATCCTGCCAAATGCAAAGTCATGAAGATAGGGGAAGGGCACAGAAGACCACAGACAGAGTATAGGCTAGGTGGCCAAAGACTGCAAACCTCACTCAAGGAGAAAGATCTTGGGGTGAGTATAACACTGAGCATGTCTCCGGAAGCACACATCAATCAGATAACTGCTGCAGCATATGGGCGCCTGGCAAACCTGAGAACAGCATTCCAATACCTTAGTAAGGAATCGTTCAAGACACTGTACACCGTGTATGTCAGGCCCATACTGGAGTATGCAGCACCTGTTTGGAACCCGCAATTGATAAAGCACGTCAAGAAACTAGAGAAAGTACAAAGGTTTGTGACAAGGTTAGTTCCAGAGCTAAGGGGAATGTCCTATGAAGAAAGATTAAGGGAAATCGGCCTGACGACACTGGAGGACAGGAGGGTCAGGGGAGACATGATAACGACATATAAAATTCTGCGTGGAATAGACAAGGTGGACAAAGACAGGATGTTCCAGGGAGGGGACACAGAAACAAGAGGCCACAATTGGAAGTTGAAGACAAATGAGTCAGAGATATATTAGGAAGTATTTCTTCAGTCAGAGTTGTCAGGCAGTGGAATAGCCTAGAAAATGACGTAGTGGAGGCAGGAACCATACACAGTTTTAAGACGAGGTTTGATAAAGCTCATGGAGCGGGGAGAGAGAGGGCCCAGTAGCAACCGGTGAAGAGGCGGGGCCAGGAGCTAAGACTCGACCCCTGCAACCACAAATAGGTGAGTACAAATAGGGGAGTACACACACACAAAAAAAGTAAAAGAATTAATCACAAAGCCATATTCCACCTTGCTAGGTTATATAATCACCTGCATTATACTCCTTAATTCAGCAATGAGAAAATAATTTAAGTCATACAAGGACACAGGGTTAAACACTGACATGTAATATATTAGTCAACCAGTTAGAACATTGTATAAAATCACACCAGAAACCATTTAAAAAACTATAACTCCTCTCTTGACATCAGCTAATACGTTTACCTGGAGTTTACCTGGAGAGAGTTCCGGGGGTCAACACCCCCGCGGCCCGGTCTGTGACCAGGCCTCCTGGTGGATCAGAGCCTGATCAACCAGGCTGTTGCTGCTGGCTGCACGCAAACCAACGTACGAGCCACAGCCCGGCTGATCAGGAACTGACTTTAGGTGCTTGTCCAGTGCCAGCTTGAAGACTGCCAGGGGTCAGTTGGTAATCCCCCTTATGTGTGCTGGGAGGCAGTTGAACAGTCTCGGGCCCCTGACACTTATTGTATGGTCTCTTAACGTGCTAGTGACACCCCTGCTCTTCATTGGGGGGATGGTGCATCGTCTGCCAAGTCTTTTGCTTTCGTAGTGAGTGATTTTTGTGTGCAAGTTCGGTACTAGTCCCTCTAGGATTTTCCAGGTGTATATAATCATGTATCTCTCCCTCCTGCGTTCCAGGGAATACAGGTTTAGGAACCTCAAGCGCTCCCAGTAATTGAGGCGTTTTATCTCCGTTATGCGCGCCGTGAAAGTTCTCTGTACATTTTCTAGGTCGGCAATTTCACCTGCCTTGAAAGGTGCTGTTAGTGTGCAGCAATATTCCAGCCTAGATAGAACAAGTGACCTGAAGAGTGTCATCATGGGCTTGGCCTCCCTAGTTTTGAAGGTTCTCATTATCCATCCTGTCATTTTTCTAGCAGATGCGATTGATACAATGTTATGGTCCTTGAAGGTGAGATCCTCCGACATGATCACTCCCTGGTCTTTGACGTTGGTGTTTCGCTCTATTTTGTGGCCAGAATTTGTTTTGTACTCTGATGAAGATTTAATTTCCTCATGTTTACCATATCTGAGTAATTGAAATTTCTCATCGTTGAACTTCATATTGTTTTCTGCAGCCCACTGAAAGATTTGGTTGATGTCCGCCTGGAGCCTTGCAGTGTCTGCAATGGAAGACACTGTCATGCAGATTCGGGTGTCATCTGCAAAGGAAGACACGGTGCTGTGGCTGACATCCTTGTCTATGTCGGATATGAGGATGAGGAACAAGATGGGAGCGAGTACTGTGCCTTGTGGAACAGAGCTTTTCACCGTAGCTGCCTCGGACTTTACTCTGTTGACGACTACTCTCTGTGTTCTGTTAGTGAGGAAATTATAGATCCATCGACCGACTTTTCCTGTTATTCCTTTAGCACGCATTTTGTGCGCTATTACGCCATGGTCACACTTGTCGAAGGCTTTTGCAAAGTCTGTATATATAACATCTGCATTCTTTTTGTCTTCTAGTGCATTTAGGACCTTGTCGTAGTGATCCAATAGTTGAGACAGACAGGAGCGACCTGTTCTAAACCCATGTTGCCCTGGGTTGTGTAACTGATGGGTTTCTAGATGGGTGGTGATCTTGCTTCTTAGGACCCTTTCAAAGATTTTTATGATATGGGATGTTAGTGCTATTGGTCTGTAGTTCTTTGCTGTTGCTTTACTGCCCCCTTTGTGGAGTGGGGCTATGTCTGTTGTTTTTAGTAACTGTGGGACGACCCCCGTGACCATACGTACTGTATGGTCTCTCACGAGAATTTATCACAAACTTTGGGGTACTTCCCTGACATCCAGTCAACACCAAAGTTCCTTCTGAGTGAGCATCCCCTCGACAATGGTGCTACATCTTCATTCCTGAATGTTACTTGCTCATTTCTCTCATACTTTAAACTCCACATAAACAATTTAATTTCTGGCAGTGCTCCCCTCAAGGAAGGTTCCTTGATGTTGGTGAAGGGCTCTTGATTTAGGGAATTGGATCTGTGCTCCAGTTCCCCAAATTAAGCCTGAATGCCTTCCACATCACCCCCCCCCCCAGGCGCTGTATAATCCTCCGGGTTTAGCGCTTCCCCCTTGATTGTAATAATAATAATAATCTGGCAGTGCTGTAGCTCTCATGAGGAAAACTCCATGAATGCAGCTGGTTTTTTCTTAACACATCACTGACATTTCCCTGGGGCACATAGCTACTGCTAAACCCTAAAAAAAAAAAAAAAAGAAAAAAAAGAAAAAAAAAAAAAAAAAAAAAGGCTGGTTTAGCTACAAAATTCATACCACTACTCAAAACAAATATACCAGATAAAAAAATCTTAACAAGATAAGGTAAGCATATAAATGAGAAAAGACTCTGGTAACACAATTATCAGATACAATATAAAAATGAACATATCAGAGTTAAGTAACATGAAAAATTAGGCAAATATATGAAAAGAAAATACATACATTAGCATGAAAAGGACAAAGGAACAGAAAGACAATTCTCTAATATAGGAAAACAGGTACCAAGTGAGGTTATGTTATCAGACAAATTATGATACACAATGAAAAAAAAAATACAGCAAAAAGTCTAAGGGACTAATGGTAACAGTATTAACATGAAAGATAAGGTATACGTTAGAAATAGAAGGACATACGCTAGAAATTAACAAACAAGTTTACTACACATACTGGGTCATACTACAAATCTAGCAAGACATTAAAAAACACAGATTTAAAGATATCTAGGCTAAGATAGGCTAGACTAAACAAAGTCACTTTGTTAAAAGATAAATGTCCTTTTACATCCTCAAATATTACTTAAGAAGAATTGGTGCTAAATGTAAGATAAAAATTGCTGACTGTATTATATTAACATGAATACACTAAAAGACAACACAATAAGTGTCAGGGGCCCAAGATTGTTCAACGGCCTCCCAGCATACATAAGGGGGATTACCAATAGACCCCTGGCTGTCCTCAATAAGGCGTTGAACAGGCACCTAAAGTCAGTACCTGACCAGCAGGGCTGTGGTTCGTACGTCAGTTTGCGTGCGACCAGCAGTAGCAGCCTGGTTGATCAGGCTCTGATCCACTGCGAGGCCTGGTCAGAGACCGGGCAGCGGGGGTGTTGGCCCACGAAACCCTCTCCAGGTATACACACGTCACATATATTTAACACACACCAATTACTATGTATGATAATTATACTTAGTGTATCTGTGCCTAAATAAACTTAATTACTGAACCAACACTTCAAGTTTTTTTTGTGTGTGTGTGGGACTGGCACACGGGTTAATAGGGTTATTAAAGCTTATTCTTTGGGTAGTAAAAATTTATTTAGACACAGACAATTATCATATATAGTGTAAATTACCTAGGATAACCCAAAAAAAAGTCAGACAAAACGACATAGTAACACTGAGGTTGGGCAAATATTTTTGTTAGTGGATTTGATAAGATAGTATGGGCCAATAGGCCTGCTGCACTGTTCCTCCTTTCTTCTGCTGTTATTACAGTTCATACAGTAATCGGAGGAGCAGAACCTCTCTAAGCAAATTTTACCTACTTACTAGCTGAATTAAAATAAAATATACAGCATATGCCCCCCCAATACGTAGTCAACAATTTTCTCTAAATGTATATTTCGTCCGTTTTCTTCGCTTTACATTACTTTGAGTGATTAGAATAGTAAAGTAATTTTTTTTCAGGTATACACAAATACAGTTACACAGATTATCATACATAGCAGCATATGTGTAGTGGAGCTAGGATAACCCAATAAAGTGAAAGTGACTTTCTATTGGGGTCCCGAGTACCGTCATAGAAGCTAAGACGTTGTGTAGTTTTAAAAATAGGTTAGATAAATACATGAGTGGGCGTGGGTGGGTGTGAGTTGGACCTGACTAGAGACTCTCTGACCGCGGGTTCAATCCCGGCCGGGGTATGGTTTGTTTGCAATCGTGTCATTACGATTTCGTGAGTCATCCTGACTAGCTGATGCTACTGGGTCAGATGCCGTGCTCCTTCCTTAAGTGAAGGTGACCTGACTGGGTGGGCCATTGGTCTAAGCCGGGGGTTGACATGGACGTGCTCCGCATGGGCCAGTAGTCCTGCTGCAGTGTTCCTTCTTTCTTATATTCTTATGTTGATAACTAAACAGAACACACAGCCATAATACGAGACAAACCACTCTTCGGTGTCCCTCGTGTCCATCTCTCCCTATGCAAAAATGCTATGCACGTAAGATAAGATTTCGTTCGGATTTTTAACCCCGGAGGGTTAGCCACCCAGGATAACCCAAGAAAGTCAGTGCGTCATCGAGGACTGTCTAACTTATTTCCATTGGGGTCCTCAATCTTGTCCCCCAGGATGCGACCCACGCCAGTCGACTAACACCCAGGTACCTATTTGCTGCTAGGTGAACAGGACAATAGGTGTAAGGAAACGTGTCGAAATGTTTCCACCCGCCGCGAATCGAACCCGGGCCCTCCGTGTGTGAAGCGGGAGCTTTAGCCACCAGGCCACCGGGCCCGAAGATCTGGAAGTCATTGCCAGAACACACTAAAGGACCACTGTCTCCAAATCAGTTTAAGGCCCTAATAAGAAATCACCTAATCACCCAAAACTAACCAGACAAACTGTACCTAATCACTACCAGCTACTCAAATGCTACTCATATTGTGCTGAGGATTTCTCAACCACTTACTACGACAAAATTAGGATGTCTGTTTTTTTTCATTGTTTTAAATAGTAGTATATTATAATACAGTACATCATAATGTAAAATGTTTCATTGTAATGCCAAATTTCATTGTTTTAAATAATACTAAAGTGTAATACATCATACTGTAAATTGTTTTAAATTGTTACATTGTAATACTGTAATCTTCATTAAATAATTCAGTAGTGTAATAAGTCTCTACTAGACTTATTAAAACCATGTAGCATTACCTAATATAATATGTATGTATTATTGCCTCGCTACGATACTATGTACCGCAAACTGCCCTTCTCACACTATACCATTCACTTACATATCCATACCTCACCTATGCTATCTGTGCTTGGGGTTCAACTGCAGCAACACACCTAAAGCCAATAATAACCCAACAAAAAGCCGCAGTAAGAATAATCACTAAATCCCATCCCTGGCAACACACCCCACTCTTCATAGATCTAAACATCCACACTTACTACTGTGCAATCTATATCTACAGGACCTTAAATTCCAATATTAACCTTGACCTAAAACGCTTTCTTGATAGTTGTGACAGGATCCACAGGCATAACACCAGACACAAACATCTCTATGACATTCCCCGTGTTCGACTAAACCTTTACAAAAATTCAATGTATTTCAAAGGACCTAAAATCTGGAACACCCTACCTGAAAACTCTAGAACTGCAGACACATTCATCACTTTCAAAACTACAGTTAGAAAACATCTTATCTCCCTGATACACCCCGACAACTAGCTACATGATAACCACCTGGTGGTTCACAATTACACTCACTCACCCACTGACTATAAACCCAGAAATACTAATCTTAAAATAATAAATCCTAACTAGTCATAAGTTTGCTTATGATACTCCAATATAGACACTTTGTATTGTGCCAAAACAAAAGCATTCACATTGCTAAACTCACAAATTATGATGTAGTCACTTAGCCTTAATACCATAATCTGTAAGGATTTAATGTTAAGATTTAATCTAAGTCTGCGCGAAATGCCTAACCATGCTAGGTGTCCTAGTGGCCCCCTCTGTAATTAGTATTTCATAACATGTAAACCACACAATACCCAAAACCTGTAAACCCCACATTGTAACCCTTATAGAGAATAAACTTGAATTGAATTGAACTAAAAGTTTGCCAGAAATGCTCTGCATACTATGGGGGTTTTGGTATGTACGCCCAACTATTATATTCCTCTGTACAACCATGTAATTTATCAAAATAAAAATCTTAATCTTAAGTACCAGCTACTAAGTATACATATATTCAGTTATTAACGTTTAAGGCGTCATCGTGAAAATTAAGGATCCAAGTGGAACCAAGTCGGATTTTGGTTCACATCTGAATGTTCTGGGTTCGATTCCAGCACAAATGACATCATTGGGTATGTTTCCTTACACCTGATTTCCCTGTCCACCCAACAGTAAGTAGGTACTTGGGGATGAGCCGACTGTTGTAGGTTGCATCTTGACCGGAAACAGGTCGACTTAGGTGGCTTCTGAATTTGATCTAGATTAACCCCCTCTTAATTTGGAAAAACCTAAATTTGTACAATGGTTCTTAAGACATAGATGTCTGCATAATTTACATATATACGCACAATAAATATTACGCATATTATATATTACAGACACCCACCCCAATACCCACACATGTAATTGGTCATTTAAATGAAGCCAGGTGTGAGGAAGTACTTGCTCTATTTCCAGACGAATAAGCACACACACACACACAACGGTCAATGAAGAGGCGGGGCCAGGAGCTAAGTCTCGACCCCTGCAACCACAAATAGGAGAATAAAAAATAGGCGAGTACACACACACACACGTATGTGTAATAGGATCACAAGATGCAATTTACCCACAGTGAGAAGCAGTAGTATTGTAACGCCTTTCGTGATCTCTCACATTGTCAAGACACAGTTCCTTGATGATGTGAGAGCTCACGAAAGCACTTGAAATAAAAACACTCCACTGTAGTTATATTTCATATTAGATTGTCACTTACTTCCTGTGATTTTAGTGCATGTGTGTATTCAAGACTTACATTCACAACGAGTCTATCAACTGAGGATTATATACATTAAGGAATATTTGGGATTATCGTGTGCTATCTACGAGTATAAAAGGATAAAAAGTAGAAGGCGCTCTTCCTATCCTCCACTTCCTCCAGCCTCTGACGGCGTGAATAACTGAGAAATATATACAGCACCATATAGAAACATATGGAGTGGAATTTACATGAGTGATGGAGCTGGATGAGAGACGCAGATTGAAACTGCTTCAACTGAAGCAATATTATCTATCTTACGCTTATTTTACTGCCATTCACAGCTGTGTGTACCAGTAGTTCCCCTTACCTGAAGAGGATTTCGGGGGTCAGTGCCTCCGCGGCCCGATCTGTGACCAGGCCTCAGGGTGATCAGGGCCTGATCAACCAGGCTGTTATTGTTGGCCGTACGCAACCCGACGTACGAACCACTGCTAGTTGTCTTGCTATCTGTTGACTTTATATTATCTCTGTTGTTCCCCTATGCCATCTGCTTTTGTTTTGGCCATCAATCTTCGACGTTTCGGTCCTTCTTAGTCCAAGACGGACAGAAACGTCGTAAGTTTTTCTCTTCCCTATAGTACCAGTCACGATATTGTGCCCTTTTTGTCCTTTGTCGAAGACCTTCTGTAAATCCAAATATATTACATCTGTTTGGATTTTCATCCCAATGACTTGTTAGAAGCACAAGGTACGTAACACTTAATAAGGACTAAAGCAAAGTAATGAGAACTCTCAACACTTTTATACAACACTGGCACGTATACCAGTATATGCAACACTGGCACGTACACCAGTATATACAATGGCACATATATCAGTATATACAACACTGGCACGTACACCAGTATATGCAACACTGGCACGTACACCAGTATATACAATGGCACATATATCAGTATATACAACACTGGCACGTACACCAGTATATACAACACTGGCACGTACACCAGTATATACAATGGCACATACATCAGTATATACAACACTGGCACGTACACCAGTATATACAACACTGGCACGTACACCAGTATATACAACACTGGCACGTACACCAGTATATACAACACTGGCACGTACACCAGTATATACAACACTGGCACGTACACCAGTATATGCAACACTGGCACGTACACCAGTATATGCAACACTGGCACGTACACCAGTATATGCAACACTGGCACGTACACCAGTATATACAACACTGGCACGTACACCAGTATATACAACACTGGCACGTACACCAGTATATACAACACTGGCACGTACACCAGTATATGCAACACTGGCACGTACACCAGTATATGCAACACTGGCACGTACACCAGTATAAACAACACTGGCACGTACACCAGTATATACAACACTGGCACGTACACCAGTATATACAACACTGGCACGTACACCAGTATATACAACACTGGCACGTACACCAGTATATACAACACTGGCACGTACACCAGTATATACAACACTGGCACGTACACCAGTATATACAACACTGGCACGTACACTAGTATATACAACACTGGCACGTACACTAGTGTATACAACACTGGCACGTACACAAGTATATACAACACTGGCACGTACACCAGTATATACAACACTGGCACGTACACTAGTATATATAACACTGGCACGTACACTAGTGTATACAACACTGGCACGTACAAGTATATACAACACTGGCACGTACACCAGTATATACAACACTGGCACGTACATCAGTATATACAACACTGGCACGTACACCAGTATATACAACACTGGCACGTACACTAGTATATACAACACTGGCACGTACACTAGTGTATACAACACTGGCACGTACAAGTATATACAACACTGGCACGTACACCAGTATATACAACACTGGCACGTACATCAGTATATACAACACTGGCACGTACACCAGTATATACAACACTGGCACGTACATCAGTATATACAACACTGGCACGTATACAACACTGGAATCAAGGTTCACTGAACTATGAACTTTAATTTTAAGGCCTTAATCGTATTCTGCTAATTAAAAAGAATTTTGATGCTAACTTGATAAAAGTCGGAATAATTACTAAGTGATGATATAGGCATCATTATACTAATAACACTTATATATACAAATATTAGTCGTGCCGTATAGGTAAAAACTTGCCATTTTGGCTTAAACAGCAACGCTCTTTTTGCCGAATAAAGCAAGCAAAAATTTGTGTATGCAATAATTTCGCAAAAATCATTCTGAAACTAACGAAAACAATATATTTCACTGTGTTTGTTTATTAAATTATTGCAAACGTATCTAAAATATATTTAGTTGGATTAGGCTAAATTAAATTACACTTTATAAGGTTAGGCAAGTTTTCTAAGATTCTTTTGGTACAAAATTAAAATTTTTTGCACTAACATTAATGAAAAAAAATATATCTTTAAACGTATAAGAGAAAATTTTAGAAAGGACTTAATTTTAAATGAATTCTTGTTAATTGACCAGTTTTACCTATTAGGCACGACAATATATATATATATATATATATATATATATATATATATATATATATATATATATATATATATATATAATATAATATATAATTATTTGTATATACACTGAATACTGGAGAATTTACATAACCTAATTTTAAGGTGAATAACTCTAATGGGAAACCACTGAGATCCTGCCTTTATCTGCTTGTTGTACAGCACCTAATTGCCATAATAAGTGAATACCCAACATCTACATTCCATCTGAAATCCCAATTTAACATACCAATAACTGTGGCCCCAGCAGCAGAACTCCCTAGTCGCGTTTCTTTGTACTTTTAGAGTGACTCGTCTTCAGTGTCCTTGTTCAACATCTCCAACGTCCTCTCTGGTGGGGGTTTGTAGTTTGTTAGTTCATCCTCTTCAGTCACTGGCTCAATTTCCACATCTTCGTCCTCGGCCATTGTCTGTTAAGGGTGTAACTTTAATTTCAGAATTTCCAAAAACTAACATTATAGGTACAATATTTATTAGTGAATATTAAATGGAGAACAGTAATACACCGATAAACAATAGGTTTATATAAAACTAGGAGGGTGTGTAAATCTGGGATGGAAGGAAGGAGGGTTAAGGGTCATCCCAGAAAAGGTTGGGAGTAAAAGTGGTTTTGAGTGCTAGGGGCTTGGACATCCAACAAGTTTGGATTTTCAACTGTATGGGGGGGGGGGGGACAGCGGCAACTAGTTTCCTGCTTCTCCATATTTCCCTTCCACCACTTAGTAGGCCATCACAGCGTGATGGCCTACTTGTATATACTTGTGATGTATATACTTGTAATGACACGATTGCAAACAAACCATACCCCCGGCCGGGATTGAACCCGCGACGGGCTGGAGTTTTGAGACTATGACCGCGGGTTCAATCCCGGCCGGGGGTATGGTTTGTTTGCAATCGTGTCATTACGATTTCTTGAGTCATGTTGACGGCAGTGAAGGGACTTGAGCTAGAGTTCGTCACGGCCACGCTAGCTGGAGATTCGTCTGTAAAAACTTGCATTTGTGGTCACAGAGGTGCCTGTGCTAACCTTCCTATGGTGTAGAAATATACCTAGTTGGATGAATCTTATTGTGGCTAGCTGGTCTAGTGGCTAACACGACGGGCTGGAGTTTTGAGACTATGACCGCGGGTTCAATCCCGGCCGGGGGTATGGTTTGAAGACACCATATAGTCATGTGTAAAAGTCAATATGATAATGTTGATGATAATGATAATGTTGACAATCCTGACACAACAGTAGCTAATGTAAAAATTGCTACTAATGTTAATAATGATGGTTTTGCTGAAGTAGCCTTACCTGTGTTACAGGTAAAAATTGATGATAAAAGGCATAAATCAAAAAATGTAACTGCATTATTGGACCAGGGATCCCAGCGTACTTTCATAAAACGTAAATGTCTTGATGGTATGAAAGTAAAGATGGGAGATCCCACAACTTTAAAATTATCTGGTTTTCTCTCGGACAAAAGGGCTCAACTGTATGACACTGTTTATGTAACTGTCAGGTTGGGCAATGAGAAAAAACGTGTTAATGCAGTAATTGTAGATAGACTTCCAGAGAAAATATCTACAGTAGGGCTTAGTAAAGCTACAGAAAGACTCTCACATAATGTAAATTTAGCACCTTCTGGTGTAAGTGATGATTCTGTAGGTCCAATAAATATTTTGATAGGTAGTGACTATTATGCCTCCTTTGTAAAGGGTATGGTAAAGAAATGTGGTGTCACCCTTTTGAAGACTGCAGGAGGCCATGTAATGTATGGTAGGATTCCTCGTAATAATAATTCATGACTAGAGGAAACTACATATACCATAACTGTGTGTCTTACTCATGAAATCGTACCCCAGTATAATTCTTTCATAGAGGATGGTGTTGAGCCAGTGCATAAATTGTGGGAATTAGACAGCATTGGAATAAATGTAAATGAAGAAAGTCCAGACGATTCTTTTACTCAGGAGCAATACCTGAGAGATGTAAAATTTGAATCTGGACAATACTGGGTACGACTTCCGTGAAGACTGAACCATCCAGAATTGCCCACTAATTACAGAATGGCATATGGGCAGTTAAAGGCTCAGCTCCGCGAACTGAATAAGACACCAGAATTGTTAACTGCCTATAATGATATAATTGCTGAGCAGTTAATTAATAAATTTATAGAAGAGGTACCTCCTGAGCAAGCCAAAATTTATGGTCACTATTTGCCACATCACGGAGTGAAGAAGGATTCTAAGACCACTCCTCTGAGGATTGTGTTTAATTGTAGTGCCAGGAATAACAAAAATGTACCTAGTTTAAATGACTGTTTGATGACAGGTCCGTCGTTGACGGAAAAATTAGGAGATATCTTATTAAATTTCAGGATGAAAAATTATGCCTTTACGGCTGACATAAGTAAAGCTTTCCTAAGAGTGGGTTTACAAGAGGCTGACTGGGATTGTACCTGCTTCTTATGGCCTGAGAATCCTAGTGACCCACTTAGCCCTCTGAAAACCTTTCACTTTAGGAGCGTATTATTTGGTGCTACATCCAGTCCGTTCCTACTTCAAGCGACGATAAATGCACACCTTAAACGTATGGAAAGTCCATTGAGTAAAGTAATGAGCAAACAATTTTATGTGGACAATTTCCTGGGTGTGACGTCAACTGAAGAGGAACTGTTAATGACTTATGGAGAGGCTAATAAAATAATGCAAAGTGCAAATATGCCTCTGAGGGAATGGAATAGTAATTCGTCCAAATTAAAGGACAAAATAAGTAAAGATTACCCTGGAGATGAAATGCCAAAATGTAGTAATGTATTGGGTTTAACTTGGGATACTGAGAGAGATTTGTTAATGTTAAAACCTAACATTTACAGTATGCCCAATAAGTTAACAGAGAGTTTTACTTGAAGTTTCCAAATGTTTTGATCCACTAAGTTTAGTGTCACCCCTTACTATAAGAGGGAAATTATTAATTCAGGGAGCATGGAAACTTAAATGTGCTTGGGATGAAATTCTACCTGAGGAATTCATTAACAGGTGGGATGAATTAATTGGTGATTATGAAAAAATTCCAATGTTGGAGTTCCCACACCAGGTGGCCAATCCAAATGGGAAAAATGTACTCCACATTTTTTGTGATGCTTCAAAATTGGCATATGGAGCAGTTGCTTACCTTCAATGTAATATTGTTATTTCTCTTGTTATGTCTAAGGCTAAAGTGTCTCCAATTAAATCACGTACCTTGCCTCAGTTGGAATTAACAGCCATTTATGTAGGTGTCAAATTAGCTAATTATATAAGAAATAAGTTGCAGGAGATAAACATTAGCGACACTGTAATTTGGTCTGATAATGAGGTATCCTTACAATGGATTCGTAATGGAAACAGTAAAATTGTGTACGTACAAAACAGAGTCGCTGAAATTAATCATATGCAAGAGAAGTATAATAGTTTGGGTCAGCATGTGTTAACATTTAATCATATACCTGGTGAGGAGAATCCAGCTGATTTCTTGTCTCGAGGTTTACCTCATGCTAAATTTATAAATGCTGTATAATGGTTTAAAGGACTGAGCTGGTTGGTAAATAAAGCTAATTGGCCTGTACAAAAGGCGTATATTGCTTCTGTTGAAATTACCGTGACCACCACTCCAATAGTTTGTCCTTCCTTAGCCATTGACATAAATAGGTATTCTTCTTTGCCCAAACTAATCAATGTAACTAAGTTGGTGTTTAAATTTCTAAAGAAGATGAATATTTCATATAAGTTTTCACATCCTCTTGAATATTGGATAAAGAGGGTACAAGAAGAAATCTATGGAAATGAGATTAAATTGATGATGGAAAGAAAAATTGTGAAAGGTTCCATAATAGAGAAATTGGGGCTGTATTTAGAGAACAATGTAATTAGGTGCAGAGGTAGGTTACAAAATGATGAATTGGGTGATTATGCTAAACACCCTATCTTACTGCCCAAAACTCATCATCTAACAAATTTGATTGTTCTAAATGCCCATAAAAATGTAATGCATGGTGGGGTACAAGATACCTTAAATTGTATTAGGGAAACTTTGTGGATTCCACAAGGACGGCAAAGTGTAAAAAGGGTGATTAAATCTTGTGTAATATGTCGCCGTGTGGATGCCAGATCCTATATGTACCCAGATCCTCCATTGCCAAAGTAGCATGTACAATCAGTGAAACCATTTGATGTAACAGGTGTAGACTATAGTGGTCCAATAATTTTAACAGGTACTTCAGATGGTGTTCCACTGAAAGTGTATGTTTGTTTGTTCACCTGTACTGCTACTAGGGCAGTTCATTTAGAAGTGGCACAGGACTTGTCTGCAGAACAGTTTATACAGCTGTTTCGAAAATTTGCAGCTAGGAGATCCTGTCCGCGATTGATGATTTCGGATAATGCCACAAATTTTGTAGCAGGTGCTCAACATTTGATAGAATTAAATAACAGTAACGATGTTCAATCTCTGTTATCCCAACGAGGGTGTACCTGGAAATTTATTACTCCTAGAGCCCCTTGGCAGGGAACGCTGTACGAAAGACTGATAGGCACAGTGAAGAGGTGTCTCCGTAAAGTACTACACCGGAAGAGAATTAATTTAGAAGAATTCCGTGCAGTGTTAGTGGAGGCGGAGAATCGTATAAATAATAGGCCTCTCTCGTACATGAGTGACACACCTGATGCAGATGTATTAACACCTCACCTAATATGTGGAAGGAAATTGGAAGCTGCCCCTGTCTATAGAGATAATCCAGAAGAAAGTGATGAAGATTACAATGATGCGGCAGTGTTGTGTAATAAATTTAAAATGTTAAATAAAGTAATTGATCATTGGTCTAATGTGTGGCATAAGGAATATTTTCATACACTACGTGAACACTTATGGTGCGACAGAGGCAGTAAATCGACAGACCATTCAACCAGGTGACATTGTGTTAATTGACACTGAACAACATCGAACATTGTGGCCTCTGGGCAAAGTATTGACATTGTACCCAGATGCACAAGGTGTTGTCAGGAATGTCAGTGTTGTGTCGTGGCCAGGAAAGTTTACGCACAATTAATAAATTGATTCCCTTGGAATTAGGTGTTCAATCAAACGTAAATGAAAATCTGAGGGAAAGTGACACGAGTGATAAGGAAGATAACGCAGACCAAGTGATGCTGGAAGATGAAATCGTAGTAAGACCTACTAGGAGAACAGCCACTTAAGCCAGAACCGGCTGGAATCGTCTCCTAAAGGAAGGAGTAATTTGAGTCGTTTAGCAACGAACTCCGGACGGCCGCAGTGTGGAAAATACCGTATATATTTTCCAGAAATACAGTAGTTATATGTAAATAGATGGCCATACTGTATTTAATAAAATTTATGTCATTAAAAATGGGAAATTTTCTGCACCTGGGCAGAAGGAGGGTCGCCATTGTTAATTTGAATTGGATACAACGTTAGTGTAATGGGAAGGAATTTTCGTGCTCTAGAGGTTAAAATTGGGTTGACACCTCTCAAATAGGAGGCGAAATTGTTGGATGTGCATTCCTGCATAACTTGAGATATCAGGCGACTGGACAAGGCAGCTCCAGGAACCCCAGCTAAGTCATGTCTATATTATGTTTATAGTTCTGGCCAGTATTATTATCATGAATGTAGACAGGGTGGTTTTCTGAGTATGATACACCTTAATCTCCAGTCAAATTGGTGAGTGATATTAAGATATATTTTCCTTCTGTTATGTAATTGTGTATATATATAACTATTTATTTTTAATATACAGTCAAATTTATATATTTGCCAGTATTCCTGGTGATGTATTTTTCATTTATAATAGGTCCAGAGCAACTTATGGATATGACAGTGGTAGGTATCGAAGGGGGACATTTTTTGCGACCTAGGTGTCCCAAATTCCTACTTGTCTAAATGATAAATAATAATTATCTTTATTCATTTACTGTTATGTACATAATGATACATTCAGATAAATGCAATTTTCCACAGTATGAATTAATAACAATAATGTGTAAATAGTTTGAGTTTAGCTAGGCACAGTTAGGCCAATGTGGTTAGTTACATAAATAATCCTAATCTAACTTATAATTGTTGCCTTAAATTGGCCTATAATTCGCTGTATATAGTTGAATTTACAAGCTAACTAGCCTACCTGGCCTGCCTGTAAATCACTGGTACGTCACTGTGGTCTAAGACCTGTCTACTACTGCTGTTGTAGCACATCTGGGTTCTGAAGGATCAATATGAAAATTCCTGTACGAACTGCCTTTAGGTAAGCGGCAAACGTAGCCGGTGCTGCTAATTACTGTATCTACATGTCATGGACTCTGCGCGATACGGGTGCTCTGGAATTAATTCACACGATGGCTGGGACGTTTTATAGGACAAAATGCAGAAATCGTATGGTCATGGGTGCGAAATGGGACGCGAGTTTTACGAGATTTGCGCGTTTTGATGGCAGGGAGTGATATGTAGGCTGGAAACCTTAGGAGGGTGTGTGTTTTTGTGTGCAGTGTTTGGAATGCATGAGTTGTGTGCGGATGGTGTGCATGTCTATAAGGAATCAGTCACGGAACTTTTGTGGTATGGTCTTGGTGTTCAGGATGTTTAATGCTGCAATACTTTGTAGTTGTGCGTGATGCGTGTGGTTGCTGGATGTGGTTTTCTTTTTATCTGACCATATTTGTATGGTATACCTGGTGCTTCGGGTATACCAGTGCCGTCTTTTGTGTACTGCTGCAGGTGCATTCATATACTATGTAGTGTGTGTGTGTGTGTGTGTGTGTGTGTGTGTGTGTGTGTTGTTTTCGTGAGCCTAGAGCTGTGTTCTGTTTACAATACTACTTTATATTTTTGAGGCAAATGTACAGTTCTTGAAACATGTTTCGTGTGTATAACGGGAGATGATTGATATTGTCTTGTTGAGTTATCCTGGCGTACCATGTACCTGCATGGTGATGGCAATTATACATTATGACGCCTTTCAAGTGTGCGCGTGGGTGTGGTGGGTGTATAGTGTGACTGATACTATTGGAAAAAAAAAATTGGCGCTATTTACGTGTAATATGTATAGCTGGATATTCAACCTGTATATTTCTGGCTTTGAAGTGTGACACATACGGACCGACTTTTGTTAGTCATCCTGTTATTTAGAGACTAATGGTGCCATGTATATTTTTTTTTGTTCTTCTGCCTCTGTGATGAAGGGGCGCTTATGTTTGTATGTTTTGTGTACTAAGCCTTTGTTTTAAAAAAATAACCCACACCTAGGTACCTGCTTACTGCTAGGTGAGCAAGGGTAGCATGTGTAACATGCCCAACGTTTCCACTCGTCCGGGGATTGAATCCCAAGTCCCGTGTACAAGCTTAATCCTCTACCAATTGAACCACGAGCATCCTTATGTACACCTTGTGCTTCTTTTGGGTGTGTAATTTACCATCATGGCCCCTTGTTCCTTTGTTCTTACTGCTTTTCTGGTAACGAGGTTACCCTTGTCTACTGGAGTACCACAAGGAAGTGTCCTTGGTCCTTTGCTCTTCCTCTTATACATCAATGATCCACCTACTGTTTCACAACACCTGACGATACAACATATGTCATCTCCCACCCTAATCTTGCCACACTTAACACTATGGTTAATGAAGAACCAGTAAAAATATCGACCTGGATGACTGCTAATACTGTTGCATATAGTTGCATATACTGGTGTACGTGCCAGTGTTGCATATACTGGTGTACGTGCCAGTGTTGCATATACTGGTGTATGTGCCGGTGTTGTATATACTGGTGTACGTGCCAGTGTTGTATATACTGGTGTATGTGCCAGTGTTGTATATACTGGTGTACGTGCCAGTGTTGTATATACTGGTGTATGTGCCAGTGTTGTATATACTGGTGTACGTGCCAGTGTTGTATATACTGGTGTATGTGCCGGTGTTGTATATACTGGTGTATGTGCCGGTGTTGTATATACTGGTGTACGTGCCAGTGTTGTATATACTGGTGTATGTGCCAGTGTTGTATATACTGGTGTACGTGCCAGTGTTGTATATACTGGTGTATGTGCCAGTGTTGTATATACTGGTGTACGTGCCAATGTTGTATATACTGGTGTACGTGCCAGTGTTGTATATACTGATATATGTGCCAGTGTTGTATATACTGGTGTACGTGCCAGTGTTGCATATACTGGTGTACGTGCCAGTGGTGTTGCATAAAAGTGTTGAGAGTTCTCATTACTTTGCTATAGTCCTTATTAAGTGTTACGTACCTTGTGCCTCTAACACAAGTCATTGGGATGAAAATCCAAACAGATGTAATATATTTGGATTTACAGAAGGTCTTCGACAAAGGACAAAAAGGGCACAATATCGTGACTGGTATTATAGAGAAGAGAAAAACTTACGACGTTTCTGTCCGTCTTGGACTAAGAAGGACCGAAACGTCGAAGATTGATGGCCAAAACAAAAGCTGATGGCATAGGGGAACAACAAGGATAATATAAAGTCAACAGATAGCAAGACAACTAGCAGTGGTTCGTTCGTCGGGTTGCGTACGGCCAACAATAACAGCCTGTCTGATCAGGCCCTGATCACCCTGAGGCCTGGTCACAGACCGGGCCGCGGAGGCACTGACCCCCGAAATCCTTTTCAGGTAAGGGGAACTACTGGTACACACAGCTGTGAATGGCAGTAAAATAAGCGTAAGATAGATACTATTGCTTCAGTAGAAGCAGTTTCAGTCTGCGTCTCTCATCCAGCTTCACCACTCATGTAAATTCCACTCCATATGTTTCTATATGGTGCTGTATACATTTCTCGGTTCACGCCGTCAGAGGCTGGAGGAAGTGGAGGATAGGAAGAGCGCCTTCTACTTTTTATCCTTTTATACTCGTAGATAACACACGATAATCCCAAATATTCCTTAATGTATATAATCCTCAGTTGATAGACTCAGTGTGAATGTCAGTCCTGAATTTTCAGAGATAATGATTTTTCATCTAAAAAAAATCACTGGACTAGAGTTCAGCATTTTTATCCATTTTGGGGCAGATTTTCAAAATTGCTAAAAAAATCACGCCAGGGATAGTTTTGTATACTGATTAATAATATACATTAGCATTATCTATTAGTGTTTCACAAAATTACAATGCCTCATATCATGTTAAAATTCTATGATTTTAACTAAGTATATTTTTAGTACCCCTGGCGCTTTTTTAATGAATTTTGAATATCCGCCCCAAAATTATTAAAAATGGAGAAGTATAGCCCAGTTATTTTTTTAGGTGAAAAGTCTTTCTCTCTGAAAATGGAAATTAGGCATGATAAAACAGTTGGTTGGATTAATTCCCACAAATGTTAAAAAATCCTGTATATATAGCTTTCGTGTAAGGTTACAAAAGGGGTTTCAGAAATCGAAGAAACCCAATGGAAAAAACAGCCTTGTATTATATTAAAACTGTCTTTGTATGTTTTAAATTATGTGAGGAAGAGATAAGGTTTACGTGGAGAGGGTTTCGAGGATCAACGCCCCCGTGGCTCTATCTGAGACCAGGTCTCATGGTGGATCATTGTCTGATCAACCAGAGTGTTACTGCCGGCCGCATGCAAACTGACGTACGAACCACAGCCCGGTTGGTCAGGTACTGACTTTATAGGTGCCTATCCATTGCCTTGAAGACAACCAGGGGTCTATTGGTAATCCCTCTTATATATGCTGGGAGGCAGTTGAACAGTCTTGGGCCCCGGACACTTATTGTGTTCTCTCAAAGTACTCGTGGCACTCCTGCTTTTCATCGGGGGAATGTTGCATCTTCTGCCGAGTCTTTTGCTTTGATATGGAGTGAATTTCGTCTGCAGGTTTGGTACCAATCCCTCCAGGACCTTCCAAGTGTATATTATCATGTATCTCTCTCGCCTGAGTTCCAGAGAATACCGTTCAAGGACCTTCAACCGTTCCCAGTAATTTAGGTGCATTATTGCACTTGTGTACTGTGAAAGTCCTTTGTACGCTCTCCAGGTCTGCAATGTCGCCAACCTTGAAGGGGGCCGTTAATGTACAGCAGTATTCCAGCCTAGAGAGAACAAGCGATTTGAATAGTGTCATCATGGGCTTGGCGTCCCTAGTTTTGAAGGTCCTTATTATCCATCCTATCATTTTCCTAGCCGATGAGGTTGATACATTGTTGTGGTCTTTGAAGGCGAGATCCTCTGACATTATCACTCCCAGGTCCTTTTTTTTTCCACTGTATTGTATGGTTAGAATTTGTCGTATACTCTGATACATTTTTAATTTCCTCAAGTTTTCCATATCTGAGTAATTGAAATTTCTCTTCGTTGAACTTCAATTGTTTTGCGTGGCCGTTTGAAGATTTGGTTGATGTCCGCTTGGAATCCTGCAGTGTTTTCGATGGAGGTCACTGCCACGGCAATCCGGGTGTCTCACGAAATCGTAATGACACGATTGTAAACAAACCATACGCGACGGTCTGGAGTTTTGAGGCTCTCTGACCGCGGGTTCAATCCCGCCCGTGGTATGGTTTAATCCGGGTGTCATCTGCAAAGGAAGACACGGAGCTATGGCTGACATCTGTCTATGTCAGAAGAAAACCTAGAAGACAGGTCAGAGAGAGAGAACATGGACTAAAAACTCATTTGTGGTTCTCTGAAAATTATGGGTTATGTGTGAATTGCTCCATAAATGATATAATAAATTTTGTCAAAGTTAATTTAATTATTGCATTATGGACTGAATTGCAGAACCAGAAATTTAAGTATAACAATAGTCCAGTTACTCTTTTTACCGTTTTGTTCAACTTACGAGCAGAATAAGTAATATGACCCATATAAAAAAAAAATTGTACAGTAGGACCCCCGTATCCGTGGGGAATACGTTCCAAGGACCTGCCGTAGATACAGAAACTGTGGATAGTGGCAAACCCTATATACAAGTCCTATACGTACCCATTATAAAGTTTAATTGATAAATTATGCATTTTTTCAGTGATGGGAAGCTCCTGGGGAGAGAGTGTGGAGGAAGTGAATGTATTCAGATATTTGGGAGTGAACGTGTCAGCAGATGGGTCTATGAAGTGAATCACAGAATTGATGAGGGGGAAACGTGAGTGGTACACTTAGGAGTCTCTGGAGATAAAGAACTTTGTCCAGGGAAGCAAAGAGGGAAATGTAAGAGAGTATAGTTATAACAACGCTTTTAATATGTGTGAAACATGGGTGGTGTATGTTGTAACAAGGAGAAGGTTGGAGACAGTGGAGATGACATGTCTAAAGGCAATGTGTGGTGTGAATGTAGTTTGGAAATTAGGAGATGCGGAATTACGGCTTTGTCAAGCCGTAACGGCTTGATAAAGCTCCTGGAGAGCGAAACGTTGCCACAATAAAATGTTACATTTGTGTCCTTTTACTTAACATGTTGTCGGCAATTCGACCAATATTGATACAACGTATTTCCTCCTGGAAAGTGGTTATAGATTGCCAGTTTATAGTTCATGTCTTGAGTACCAGATTATAACTAGTACCCCTCGACCAGTACCCCTCGACCAGTACCCCTCGACCAGTACACCTCGACCAGTACCCCTCGACCAGTACCCCTCGACCAGTACCCCTCGACCAGTACACCTCGACCAGTACCCCTCGACCAGTACCCCTCGACCAGTACCCCTCGACCAGTACACCTCGACCAGTACCCCTCGACCAGTACCCCTCGACCAATACCCCTCGACCAGTACCCCTCGACCAGTACACCTCGACCAGTACACCTCGACCAGTACCCCTCGACCAGTACCCCTCGACCAGTACCCCTCGACCAGTACCCCTCGACCAGTACACCTCGACCAGTACCCCTCGACCAGTACCCCTCGACCAGTACACCTCGACCAGTACACCTCGACCAGTACACCTCGACCAGTACACCTCGACCAGTACACCTCGACCAGTACACCTCGACCAGTACCCCTCGACCAGTACCCCTCGACCAGTACACCTCGACCAGTACACCTCGACCAGTACACCTCGACCAGTACACCTCGCCCTCACCAGATCAATAGTTTTGTCTCCTAGTAAAGACTAATACCAGCTAAAGGTCATTAAGACAATTTACGTATTACGTGTTAAGTTAACCCGTGTAATTTTTACATTAAACTTGAAAGGGATACAAAACTTCTCGTCTTTTAAGCAAAAAAAACAAAAATATTAATGACTGCAGAAATGGAATTACTTTTAGGTAGAGCCAAGTATTATAAATTATTTGAGAGAAATTGTCCCACTCAAGAGAAGTATTGCTATAAATGGAAGGGACTCCAAATTTGTGATGGCACGGGATGAGGCTCTCATATCTGCACTCACCACATGTTAAATCCCATTACAGCCTCCAGATCCGTCCCGTTGCTAGGAGACCGACGATTCGTCCTAATGTTGGCATTGGCTTTGGCTTACGAGTTATGTATGAATTTTCATCGAGAAAGAACTTAATGTGCTTTCTGCAGATTATTTATACACCGATAACTTATTTATTCAAGAATTTCTCGCTGTTACTTGTAAGAAATTTGTTATACCTTACTAATTTACTGAGGTTCAGTAACTGCATGCGGACAATATTGGAAACAAAAGACAATCGGTTGGAAGTAACTGGATTAGATTACGTCTGAAGAGTTTTGAAAGAAGTTGCGATGCACGTAAGGCGATCAGAACCTCTCAATCAGCGCGAGAACTCTATGATCCCACTTACCTCGGACAATATTTCGTATCTGCTGAGGACAGAAATTGAGTTATGTCAGATCCGCTGCCAACCCGTAGATAATGAGACGCAGCGGCGCGACGGATCCTGAGGAAGATGGCGATTTTGTGGTAATTTGGGAGGGTTTATATTTGGGGATAAAATTTACTGTCCGTGCACCTGTAACTTAGTGACACTTGATACCACTTCACACACACACATTCTTCAGATACCAATGGTAAAGGTATATAAGACTAACAAAAAATATACATTACTTACATGAACGTTATTGGTGTTTAACAAGAGTCTCTTCATATACGATAACATATGGCAAATAATGCAGCAATAGGTATATTGAAGGTAGCGAGAATCACCTAATACGCGCTTCAAAACATGTACGCGCGCGCGCACATAAAACAGGCCAAGTGTCTATCAATATGTGCCTTTGACAACTAGTAACTACACATGCAGACGAGAACTGGACAAATCATACAAGTGGTGAAGGTATGTACGATAGTTCCTCTTGGCTACAAGCCTGTCAGGTGGCAAGAAGCCGGGCCAGGAGCCGAGAATCCATCCCGGCAAATGCAAATAAGATACTACACAAACACACCAAATGTATATATACTCGGTAGACACGTCCTAAAAATGATCACTAATTATTAACAGCATCTCATGGAAATATGAAGAGTAACTCCTGGCATCTTTAGCCAAGCATCAAATGTTGCTTAAAATATAAGCAGGAAAAATTTAGTGTGTGTGTGTGTGTGTGTGTGTGTGTGTGTGTGTGTGTGTGTGTGTGTGTGTGTGTGTGTGTGTGTGTGTGTGTGTGTGTGTCGCTTAGTAATAGTGACTATTGTAATAAAAAAGAAGCGCTAAACGGCAAGGGTTATACAGGGCTTAGTAATAGTGAATAAAATAATTTAAACAAATATGTCAGAGAGAGAGAGAGAGAGAGAGAGAGAGAGAGAGAGAGAGAGAGAGAGAGAATTATGGAGTTACCTTTTGGCCAGAACTATAAAGGCTTGGCAGAGCAACACACTGAGCTGGAAAACACCAGTCACTAGATGCATTAAGGTCCAACAGGAGGCAACAAGGACTCACTCCACAAGATGACTGGGAACTCGTAAAAGATCGGCAGTAAGACTCTGATTCTCCCCCAATGGAAATAACTAAGAATCCCAATGGAAATAAGTCACTGACTTTTCTAGGTTATCTCCTAGGTTCTGTACACATATGCTGCTATGTATGATAATTTATGTAACTGTATTTGTGTATACCTGAATAAACTAACTTACTATTCCAGCATCTTGCAGTAGTAGTAGTAGTTATTGTGGCAGTGGTGACATTTACGTGGGAACACTTCGACCAGTACTTGCCACAGTGACCTAAATCATGGGGAGATTACGTAAATCAACCGAGCTAGCACATGACACCAACAGAACCAGTACATCACACCAACAGACCAGCAAGTAGACGAACGAACAGTTGGGGAGGGGGTGCCACTGAGAGTGCCGGTGCCTCCACCTCTCATATACACCAGGAAAAAGAAATTTATCGTCATACCCTCGAGGAAGCGCTATACCCACCAGGGGGGTCATAAAGCGCACTGGAAATTGGACGTCAATCGGGTTTGACCCGACAAACTGGAGTATAGCACCGGTTCCTTCACCAGCATCAACGCATCTCCCCTCCTTGAAGGACCAACACAGAACTCGTCTCAGAGTGAGCAGCTCGGCCCTATGCGTCTTCACCTTTTGTTGACACTTACACAGAATTAATCCTGCTGACGCAGCTCCACGGGTGCAGTCTGCGTCTGCTCTCAGGGCAGCTATTTCCATGGCGCAGCTGCGGGATATCGACCTACCTGTCAGGGGAAAGTTAGCTTCCTCTTGCACCCTGCTACTTAATTGGCCGAGGTACACTACATTGGCCCGGGGAGGAAATTCTTTTTAATCCCATTTGAAGGGGGGAAAAATAAAGGAAAAAAAAATGTGATCTGCTCTTTGCATACCTTTCATGCGACGGTCGTGGGCCGGGCAGGCATACTGGAACCAGTTCTGATACTCCTACTAGATATGATAAAAAACAAGGTCTACTTCATTCTCTAAATATTCACTCACTCCTACTCCTGGGAAGCATCCCAATTATTAGCTAACTAATACGCAAAGTGACGAAGGCCACTGATACTCGTCCGCCGGGATAACTTTAAGTCAGGCAAGTTGTGGTCCAGATACAGTTTTCATTAAAGTTATGATCAAACAAACCGGGGAGACTTGAAACATTCTTTGATGTTGGAGCGGCGCGCCGGCTCGGATGGTCGAAAATTAATAGCCATTACACCTAACCCAGTGAAGCGATGCGCCCAGTTGGGAGGCAGCCAACGACATTTCAGAACGGCTGTCAATTTGCGTTCTGATTGGTTATTAAGCTAGTTGGTTTTGACGGGGCTACACTGCGCGTTTAAAGAACCAAAGCGGCTATACTGATGACTGGCTTGTGTCCGCTAATGGACCAATGGAACACTTTTTTTTTACGGGATAACATTTGTAGTTACGCGGTGAGTAATGCTTTACTGATGTAGTTTATATTGAATACATGTTGCAGGGTTTAATGTATATGTACAGGAGAGGCACGTACTGCGTGTATGTACTCACCTAATTGTGGTTGCAGGGGTCGAGACAGCTCCTGGCCTCGCCTCTTCACTGATCGCTACTAGGTCCTCTCTCTCCCTGCTCCGTGTGGGTGTATGTGTGTGTGTGTGTGTGTGTGTGTGAAGGATCCTTATACAGTGCAAATTATGAAGACAATCTCTGAGAAATAAATAAAGTGACTAAAACTAAAGATTTCTCCTAGAACGTTTCATTATTTTTTCCATCTACTTCCACCTCATTACTTCAGGCATAATAAAAGTTTTGCTGAGAACGTCACAGAAACACGCACATATATATATATATATATTACCAAGGATGCAGCAGGCATTCCTCCTCTGGATCGCCACTATCGTGCTGGTAGAGGAAGGTAGCTATCCAAGTATCTAGTAGTTTCTATGAGCTTGTAATCTAGTTCTTTCAGGAAAATTTTGACACTCCCCCGTCTCCCCAGGGACAATGGGTCTCCGATCAGGTTGAGAGAAAACATTACTGTGTTAATGCGACAAGTCTCCATACTTGCTGAGCTTGTGACGGTCCTTGGGATCAGAAGCACCACCCAGTAACTGTACCTAGGCTTTTCAGTCAGTTCAATCTAAACTTTGGTTTAGCTTATTATAATCAAAACCAAGCGTTAAACCCACAAGGGTCATGGTTTAAATTATGGCAGTGTTATTTTCAATACATCAGATACACAAATTTACACAAACAGAATATTGTAATTAAATGGCGACTAAAACTGTATTAATTATATGGACTAGAAAGAATGAGAGGATAAAATACATTTTTTAAGACAATTAACAGATCAGTTACAGAGGGTTCTGCTAATATTCGAAGGGACCGGGGTTCAATTACCAGCTGAACGAAGGTAGAGACAGGTATCCTTTAACGATCTAGCCCTTTGACCTGCAAGTAACTAGGTACCTGGGTATTAGTCGACTGTTGTGGAAGGCATCCTGAGGCGTGGTAGCATACTTGACCAAAAGTATTTAAGATGAACCGAGGCAAGATAACAGATCTAAGCTTGTAAATTAAACTATTAAACATAATTTAGTAGTACCGCTTTAGGAAAAGTCTGCGGTCACCGTCGCCAGGATTTCACTACAGGGTTCAGAACAGACACTGAGACGGGAAGGTGGCTCGCGTGTCCTGCTCCTAGCGAACGGAGGCTGGAGCCTTCACCATTCCCTGTGCAGAGTAACCCGGACGGGTCTTGCTAATACACACCTAGAGGCACACTGTTGAATTCACTACCACCATCTACCCACCCCTCTCATAAATGGTTAATCCAAGTGCCTGCTTCAATACTGACGCTATGCTCAACCTTCTCCCTCTCCTTTGCTCTCTCTGCTAATGGTGTTTGGCTTGATTTTATATTCCTGTAGGATCTGCTCTACTCCCACTCTGTCTAGGTTTGCCCTTCACTTAGCCTGGGTCTTCCAGATCCTACCCAACCGCCGGAGTCTCACCCTCTCAAAACCAACTTTTCCCATTAAGGAATCGCAAGGACCTGAAAGCCAGGAGAGTTAAAGTCTCCTCAATAGTGCAGTTAGGAAAGTGGATAACAGAAGTCAGTATACATAAGGCACAACTTGGTAAAATATAATGACGTTTATATACCATACAAAGCAGTGTGTGTGTGTGTGTGTGTGTGTGTGTGTGTGTGTGTGTGTGTGTGTGTGTGTGTGTGTGTGTGTAAGGAGAGAGAATTGTTCCGAATGTTGAATGCGTAGAGAATCTTTTCAAGGTGACGATTCCTACTGAAAGAGGAAGGCTCAACTGGCTATCCATATCAATTCCCCGAGCTGATTAGAGTAAAACAGGCCAAAAGTTATCAATATAGCGTCCTTCGCACTGGCTTCATTAGCCGGGACCCATAGTCCAGGTACTATGAAAACCGCAGGTCCTCACTGGTGTAGTAGTAGTGCTGCAATGATGCTGTGGGCGGGAAGTAGTGGGTTCGATTGGCAGAGGGGGAGGGGGTAATGGTGGGGGTGATGGCGGGAGGTGATGGTGGGAGGTGATGGTAATTAGGGGTTATGGTGGTGAGACAGGAGTTATGGTGCAGTTGGTTTCTGCAATATACGCAATCACTCTTAGAATTTTTTATCCTCTGAGCAACAGAATTTCACTCGAGAAAGGCTTACATTACTGCGACTGGATGTGGCTGCAAAAATCCCCCCATGTTGCTGTGGGTAGACGCAGGCGGGCGTAAATGTCTGTGGGTTGCAATGGGTGGCCGTGAATAGCCGTGGGTAGCCATGGGCGGCCGTGCGTAAAGTGACAGAACAAGCGACACTGAGCTCCTGCGAGACAGCAGTAATGTGTTGCCAGGAGAGACTTAAGTAATTTTGGCGTTTCGAATATATTAAGCCCAACACACACATCTAGTCGAAAGTTCTCTCAAATCAAGAAAACACCGAAAACAACTAAGAAATTCTAATGTTATACGCTGTTAGACATGCATACAACTTTATATCTATTGGTTTTAACATGTCGACTGTTTCGTACTAATGAAGGGTGACTTCAAAGAAGAGAATACAGTCACCATCACTCGCTCCTTAACTGTCTTGCCAAAAGTGCAGGGACAGGTATTCCAGCGACCCTCTGAAGCGTTTCAAGCCACCAATCCTTGAGAGTGCAAGCAATACACTTCCCACCTCCACAACGGCGTTCCCACTACTGTGAGCACAAGTATCGTGTTCCCCCTCCCACTCCAAGAGAGAGATACTCAACCATGTAACAGAAAGCAGACATTCTACTTTCCACCTCCAGAAGAGTCCTGCTGACATATTAATAATAAAATATACTATAACAGATTAAAAAATAATACCTCCAGGCTAGTAAAATATACTGGAAACACCTCTCGTTTCTAACCTTTGAAAGAGAAAATACTTTGCCGTAATCAATCGAAGTTTTTGCTAGACCTAATATACAGTAATGTGTGATTATAAAGGGATTTATGAATATTATTACAGATATAAAGTGTTTGGTGTATTATTATAATCAAAAGTAAGTGCTGAACTCACAAGGGTCTGGTGGTAGGTGTAGAACACTCAGGTACTCAAAATGCAAGAAAGGGAAGATGAACATATTGAGAAAATGAAAAATTACAGAAAACGACAAGGGAGAAGAATACAAGAAAAAGAATGCGAGGATGAATATAAAAGATGTAAATGTTGATGTACGAGTCTCTCAAACTGTTGTTGTTGTGGTTCCCGCGGCTGTTATTGAAGCTATTGTTACCGAGGCTGTTATCGCTGTGTCTGCTGGATGCTGTCTTTCTTGCCTGTCTGCTGTTTGGCCACTGCTTCAGCAGCTGGGTTTGGCCCATACGTCACCCCTAAAACTTCATGGGTGGCGTAGGGCCCCCAACCAGCTGCTGAAGGGTTGATTCCTTCCTGTAGCTCTCAACCCCCTCCCCTCCTTTCCCCTCAGCCTTAAGCCCCTTCCCCTCATCCTGTACCCCTTCCACCCTTCACCCCCTCACCCTTTCCATTATTACAAACCAAACAGTGGCTACATGCGTCATTTTTACAGATCACATGCATTTTTAAACTCTCATCAAGGAAGTCGTAATTAACTAATGGTACAGCAAGAAACGCCTGGGCATATTTCTTCATTGCCTTGCATCTGTGGGCGTGCGCAGGCCGGCGCCCACCGGGGTAACACAGGCGTATGTGGCCCCTCAACTCTCCCACCTTCCTTGGCAGGCCAACACTGAGGCTTAAGATACCTACCTGTCGCCTGTGGTTAAACCACCTCGTACCAAGAACTGCAGCCAGGCACCCTTGGAATACTGCCATGGTTCTTGCGTTTGTTACAAGAGCCTAGCAGGGACGTGGTTATAATAAGAGTGGGACTCTTTGAAGAGTGTTGGGAGGTGGTGTTTAAGGCTCTTTAACCACCTCTCACTCTGCTGTCGTTTACGCCCTTCCTGCTACCGGTGTCGTGGGGTACTTATAAAAACTTAATATTCACAAAATGCAAATGAGTCTAGTCTCCGTGTCCCAAGCGATTACTCTGAGGCAGCGTTCCTCAACCCACTCCCAGCGAAATTAGGTTATAAAAATGAGACTGCCTGTTTTAATAATGCGGCGAGCGGTGGTGTTCGCCCGCCGCTACTCTCAGCCCGAGGCGCTGCTGACGGAGAGGCCAAAGTCGCTGCCATGGAAGGCAGCACCGTCTGTCTCTCTTGCTCGGGCGGTGCAGATGAGTCGCTAGAGTAGGACGCGGTTAAAAATTACAACCATCGCGGCGTGTACCAGTGTCGCCCCGGATGAATATTCAAGCCAGGCGTAATCACGAGTAAAATAACGTCCGTTCAGCCCGCCCGGAAAAAAATTACTCATCTTGAAATATCGCTAAGCGGGCCTCCTGTGGTGGTGCGTAGGCCTAGCTACGGCCTACGTCAGGATTCCACCCCCCCCACACCTACCTCCAACACAACAATGCCTTGCTCGCTACCTAGGAAAGTAATCACGTTTGCATTCGGTATGATAACGTCAAAGTGAAAAAAAAATAGAATGTTGTTGGAAGTGAGTTTAGGGAGTGATCCGGGGCTTAACGAGGGGCCAGGAGAATGATTTTCTTGCTGGGATTTAATGTATGCTCGAGTGGGCCAGCTGTGGTGGTGACTGTGCTCACGCTGGGCAGGAGGGAGGGGAAGAAGGTTTAATGTTGCATGATATTAAGGTAGCCTGGCAGCAGCACTCTTGTCTTACTCTCCCCACGCATCTTCCTCCTAAGTTTCCACTTCAGGTTTTTCGCCTCCAAATAAAGACAATGTTGCTGTTCGGTGGGTCATGTGAACTGTGATATCGGCTCACTTCTGGCATGACAGCTATTGAATGAATAATGGTGAATGAGTTGTTTTTTTTGTGGTCTCCCTGCCTCGGTCAGCAACCACCCAGGGAGGTACTACCGTCCTGTGGTTGTAGGTTGGTAGACAGCAACCACCCAGGGAGGTACTACCGTCCTGTGGTAGTAGGTTGGTAGACAGCAGCCACCCAGGGAGGTACTACCGTCCTGTGGTAGTAGGTTGGTAGACAGCAACCACCCAGGGTGGTACTACCGTCCTGTGGTAGTAGGTTGGTAGACAGCAGCCACCCAGGGAGGTACTACCGTCCTGTGGTAGTAGGTTGGTAGACAGCAGCCACCCAGGGAGGTACTACCGTCCTGTGGTAGTAGGTTGGTAGACAGCAGCCACCCAGGGAGGTACTACCGTCCTGTGGTAGTAGGTTGGTATAGTAGGTTGGTTAATATAGCAACAAAAGCTGCAAAGGTCGCTTATATTACACATTTAAG
This sequence comes from Cherax quadricarinatus, assembly GCF_038502225.1. Classification (NCBI taxonomy): domain Eukaryota; kingdom Metazoa; phylum Arthropoda; class Malacostraca; order Decapoda; family Parastacidae; genus Cherax; species Cherax quadricarinatus. The sequence goes on from NC_091316.1 coordinate 3,819,895, forward strand.
GTGAAATTACCACTTCAGAATATTAAATTTGTATGTCTGAAGATGGAATAAGAGATACACATATCAATAAGTGAAGAGGATGACTGTGGAAAAAATCATGAACAAAGCTTTTAAATTAAATGCATTGTCCACAATTACGTTAAAAGGACTTTGGAAAATAAATGATTTAGCTGTGTGTAGATACACGTGGCACTTATTAGAGCAGGTGTTAGTGCAGATGCTGTTGTTAGGGTGAGTGATAGTGCAGGTATTTTTTTTGTTTACTTTTAATAATGTTAAGAGCTAAACCCATGTGGGTCAGTCAGCGCAATAGGTGGTGGAGGTTTGACCCTCCGTCTACTGAACACCGGACAGACGAGCTTCCTCTTTGTACTCACGTTGTACGTGATGGTATACTGCAGGTGTTGATGTATTTTAGATGTGTGTGTTACTGCACATGTATTAAAAAAAGAATCAAGATGAATGGGATTGTGGAGGAGGATTGAGGAGGCGGAAGGCCACTACTAAGTCTCCATCACCCAGGATTAGTGAGGGGGGAGGGACGGTGACACACACAGACGACACTTTCACACCCACCGCCAGCAGTCCCTCTTGCTGCAGTAAACAGGAGAAGAGTTCTCCGTACCGGCATTCCCCTACCACTTCCACAGACGCCACTCTGTGCCCCTCGATGATTTTTAACCAGATGTTATAATTAACTTTATTACAGTATGCCATACAGATTGCGGAGGTAAACACTGCGTGGTCTATGCCATCAGGAGAAGAGTGTGGGTGGTCAGGTAGTAGGTGATGATTGTGCGGTACGTTGGCCACCACACGCGCCGTCGGCAAATGACTTTTTACCAACTTAACCTCCCTGACAGCCAGTGGGCCGAATGCTGGGTTGACAACCACTGTAGAAGCCAGCTGCTCATCATCGACCAATGTCACATAAGGGTGCCGAGAGAGGGCATCTTTTAGGAAATGTGAGCTGGGTTCCTCCTTCACGGCCACCGTCACCGTTTTATTGATGCCGTAATGTTGACTTTTACCTTCAGCCGCGGCCACGCTCTCAGGAGAGAACTTTTCCCACAATTCTTCTGAATCAGATTTCAAGAGAATCAATGTAGTGTTCTCGGGAATCATATCGCGATGGAACAACTTAGTCTGGTTATCTGACAAGTACCCTAGGAGAAGCTCTCCGTGCTCGTAATAGCATTCCTTGGCTGCAGTGATGTAATCTAATTCTGGGTGCTCACCAGCTGAGCACACCAGTTCATAACTCTCACCCCTTGTATATAAAATGTCAAGCTTCTGGGACGTGTGGAGGGAGCCGGACTTGGTGTTGAAGGGAAGAGCGATGTTGGCTAGAATAGAAGCAGCACCAGGTGCCACTGTCTCCTGCACCAGGAGATCTGCACTGATCTCCTGCATGCACACTGCACAGTCATCGGGTGTCCATTCATCAACACATTTCATCGCCCACTGGTACTCCTCCGACATCGCCCAGACGATGACCCTGGCGTAAGGGACCACCATCTTGGCTCTGAAGAGTAATAGAAAACCGAGATCTGGAGTCTCGACCGACAGATTGTTTCCCAGAATGAGGAGGACATCGTCACGGGAAGGCTCAGGTAACAATTGCTGTAAATCACTTTCCAGATTTAATGTAGGAACCACGAATATATTTAGACCCATGACAATTTTTTTAACATTCCTTAATACCGATTTGTCAACCAGTAGGATCACCTGAGACTTGTCGAACTTTGTTTTGTTTTTCTGAAAGTCCGAAATGAAATGTTCCATCGTGTGGAGGCAATGGTCACCGAGGATGATGAGCCGTTGACGTGAGGTGAGTGGAGGGAGGAACCGCATACCGAACAGCAGACCTCTCAACCACTGGCTGACTTCCGTCGCTAGAGTAACGAAGTATATCATACATGTAACGCAAGTGAAGAGTGCTAATAAGCGTCCGGCGTAGGTGGTGGGCACCAGGTCCCCGAAGCCAACGGTCGAGATACTTACTACCATCATGTACACATATTGCCAGAACCCACGGGATGGTTGCAGTTGCCCGTGAATGTCCGGATGCCGGCCGTTTATGGTTTCCCACTCTTCTGCCGTCTGCATTGCCCCCGCTGCCAGAGCCGCAAACACCAGTAACGCGCACAGTCTCCCGTACCAAGTGCGCAGGAATAGTCGCCATTCTGGGTAAAGGAACCGCAGAAAAGTTAGAAACTTGAAACCGTGGAATCCGGCGCCTGAGGCTAAGGAGAAGACGGCCTGGGTGAAGAGGCTGCCATCGACGAGGCATACTAAGAGGGACGGGCGATAGGTGGCCAGGAACAACACAGACATTCTTAACAGGAACGTGAGGTTGACCACAAACTCTATGACCAACAGCCAGCCAGGAGAGTAAGTGACCAAGCTGGAACCCAGCCTGGTGGCCTCCACCATGAACACGAAGACGGCCCACAGCATGGCCCCTACGGTCACCATCCAACACTTAACGTAGTAGTAGTTCTCACAAAAAACGGGTTGGACCCTACGGTGTTGCAGGAGCTTTCCCACCAACACGAGACCCACATACGCCAGCAACCCAACCCCCAACGACATCAAGCAGGCATGCTGGCTCGCAGTGCGCATCTCTTCCAGCGTTTCCTCCATAATTTTCTTATTTTTTTCAATCGAATTATATTATTAAATTAAACTCTTTTACAATTAACTACTGCAAGTGTAATTGTTGCTTTACTGCAGTTGTTGAGCTGCAGGTGCTGCGCTTCAGGTGTTGTTGTGCAGAACTGAAAGTGTAGTATCTCCCCCCCCCCCTTTAAGGGAGGTGCGTTTATGCCGGCGAGGGGCTCTTGATCCATCGAATTAGATTCAGCCTCCCCCTTCTTTGTATTAAACCTGAATACCTATTCCCCAGGTGTCAGACGACTCTTACGGGCTTGGTGCTTCCTCCAAATTGAAATAGTGGCGTTGGCATTGTGTTCAAGATGTGATGGAAGTGTTCTTATTGCAGATGTTCTGGTGCACACACTGACCTTCCAGCCTTCACACTGTACTATGATGGAGGTAGTGCTAGGTTGCAAGTGCTGAGATGCCATTGAAATACTGCTACTATTGTCAAGTTGCTGCGGGTATGTTGAAAGTGCTGTTACTGGTGTGTGTGTGTTGCACCGTGGCTGCCGAGGCACTTGCGCTACATATGCTGTTGAAATGAAGCTGAGAAGCATTGAGATGTTTCTGGTGTTGTGTATCCAGGTGAGAGGTAGGTGAAGTAGCCAGGTGAGGGAGGGGGATGGGGGGTAAGGGGTAGGCGAGGAAGCAATAAGTAGATGGTGGTGGAATCGGTAAGAAAGTCTACGGTTCCTGCCAAAATGATTTCAGTACCTTGAGTCCCTGTCAAACATCTGAGAAGACAGGACTGTGATACCACCGTACATATCCGAGGACAACAACGGCAGCGTGTTGCTATATTAATTTAGTCAGGGGGAAGCTCTAAACACACAGGGGTGATACAGATTTTGTGTAATGGCTTATAGTCACAAGGAAAAGTACCGAATGACGTCATGTATATCTCTTGTTATTATCAGACTAAATATTCAATGTTTACTTAATCTATTAATGTAGTCAGCACCATCCATTACCATGGGTCAGCGAATCGTCTGAACAAACAATTAGAAATATAAACAAACTCGGTAAGTGTTATAAAAATAAAATTATATTCACGGGGAAGCTCTTAAATATGTACGAGTTATGTATGGATTAAAACAAATAAATTTTGAGAACCCATGAGTCAATCTCCAATGAAAGAAAGCAAAAATATAGAAAAGGAAAAGCATGGAACATTTGTATAAAGAACAGAATATAGGAAATTTAAAACTATGGACATTGTAATTGTACAGTTGAGCTCCTAGAGAACAGGTTGTGTTCTATTGTAATATAATTAAGCGCTAAACTCTAACGTTATATAACAAGTTTACACTATCAATACCAAGTTGCTGCTGACGTGACCATTTCACTCATATCACAGATAATCACAGCTCAAGTTAAGCTACTTACACTATTTCTTATACATTCCACAATCTATGTCCGTTAAACATTCCGCGTCATTGGCCAAGTGTGAGCAAATTAAGACGAAGGGGGAAATAACCCCCCCCCACCCCATTTATGCCAAAAGAGATGCTGGGTGGTTAGGCAAGCATCCTGTGCAGAGGCTGCACCTGTCTCAGAACACCCCTTCCCCAGCACTCTTAAAAAGTGGGAGGGGTAAAATTAGCAACTTTGGTGATGTCGGAATCAGAGATCAACCTTTTCACACAAGTGGGCCACATTTAATGGTTACATGTGTGTTTAGGTCCGGAAGGTTTTGTTGACACTCTGCAGTGTCGAACCTACGTAAAAGTGAATTCATAATTTCATGCGAGGGCAGCAGGTTGGGGAACCCTGGCCAGAAATGTTTGATTTTCGTACTGAAAGCCCAGAAAAAAAAAGCCAAAGGATCGTATCCTAGAAGTTTAATGAAGATTGCCTTAAAAATAAGATGAAAGCAGATATAAATAAGACGACATTTACGACGTACTGAAGCAAAGTTGGCAATAACAAAAGTGTTTTAGGCGAGAGTACAGGATGACCTGAAGAGTCTTCTTCCAGAATCTAGATCCAGCTTTCGAGTGTTACATTGCTATCGTACATAAACATTTTGGTTTATTACCAACTGTTAAATTTTCAATCCTGGTTAACTATAATTAGGAAAAGTTTCATGGGGGAAAAATTAGCAGGGTGAAGTGCTCTCTGCTCGATTCTATATTAACAATTCCCACTTTTGGTTTCTAGGCGATAAATTTAAAAATCCTCCTCTGATCAGCTTTTAAAGTTCCACCTCTGATATATTTTTTGATAAAAGTTGCTAATGACAGTGGAGTAGACGCCATGTTGCCAATGTTCATTTTTCCAAGTATTATTATTTTGACTTAAATAACTAGAGTTTGTCTTCATGTTGGTGTGGGAGTCTCTTGATCCAAGGAACTAGACTTCTCCTCCTCTTTGACAGAACGTAAATGACAGACGAGTTCAGTGCTTGTCTAAAAAAAAAAAAAAAAAAAAAAAAAAAAAAAAAAAAAAAAAATGGCTGATGTACCATATTATAACAACTAAGCGCTAAACCCACAAGCGTTATATAACTCTGATGTACCATATGAAATGGATGAAACTGGTTTAGACTGAAGGTGAAAAATTCCTTAGTAACATAGTTAATAAAACTGTATTAGAGAATTTTACGCAATAACTGGAGAATGCATCTTTTGGTCGGCTTGAAACTTTAAGTGCTTATGTGTTATGTTCAAGTAAGCTTTCCCGTGATCTTAAGTCTCGTCAATGTGAGGGAAACCTTTAAACTTATTTTGTCCCGGGTGGGTCTCAATCGGGAGAAATCGGGATACCAGTTTTATCGCGATAATATCTAATAACTTGATAATGTAGTTTCAGAGAGGCTTCAAACTTAATATGCTGGCTGTGTTTTAGAATATCGATCTGAGGCAAGAGAATGTCTCAGACTCTCAGCTTTCAAAGATCACCTTTTTTTTTTCCCTGAAGAATTTGGAAGATTAGTTGCCCTGGGAAAGCTTGTGCTTCCCTTTTCTGTTCTGCTTCGGATCTTAGTGCTAATACTCAAATGCATTAGAAAATTATACGGCACTCTGCACTATTCCTTTCGCACGGATTGAGGTACAGGGGACTGGGGTTGTGCAATACTGGGATGCTTTTCTTGCATCGTGCAGCGACCGAAATACATCTTTTATTTATTTATTTATTTAGTAATTTTAGCATACATACAGAGGTACAAAAAAATACAGGTAAGAGCAGCATGCCAAAGTCACTTATATGCATAGCATTACGGGCTGGCTTAAAATTAACTTAAAATTAACTAAGCAATGATGTAATCAGTGATAATTATTATTATTATTATTACAATCAAGGGGAAGCGCTAAACCCGGAGGATTATACAGCGCCTGGGGGGGGATGTGGAAGGCATTCAGGCTTAATTTAGGGAACTGGAGCACAGATCCAATTCCCTAAATCAAGAGCCCCTCACCAACATCAAGGAACCTTCCTTGAGGGGCTAATCAGTGATAAAACATTAATTGTAAACAGATAACAAAGCACAAATGAGTATTACAAAGACAGGTCATATGGTTGCATGCATTGCTGTACATTCAGTAGAATGGAGTATTCTGTTAGGTAGTGTATTTAAAAAAAAGTTAGATTGGGTCCTAGGTTTAACATTTGTGTGATATAATTGTGAGTAACATTTAGGATATACAATTTATATGGTTCAGTTATTCAGTATTTATTTGGTTTTGAGTGAGTAAGTGATCTTTGAGAAGAGACTTGAATTTATAAACAGGTAGTGTTTCTTTTATATTTACAGGTAATGAATTCCAGATTTTAGGGCCTTTTATGTGCATTGAGTTTTTGCATAGCGTGAGATGGACACGAGGAACATCAAAAGAGTGATCTGTGCCTTGTGTTATGGTCATGTGTTCTGTTGAGGTTGGCAAGGAGATGTTTGAGGAGAGGGTTAATATCAGAGTTAAGTGTTCTATGTATGTAATAGGTGCAGTAATAAGTATGGATGTTTTGTATGGTGAGTAGGTTGAGTGTTTTGAATATTGGTGGAGTGTGCTGCCTGTAGTGAGAATTTGTTATTCTAACTGCAGCCTTTTGTTGGGTAATTAGTGGTCTGAGATGGTTAATTGTTGTTGAGCCCCATGCACAAATTCCATAGGTGAGATAGGTGTAAATAAGAGAGTGATATAGGGCCAGGAGGGCTGACTGTGGAACATAGTACCGTATCTTCGATAGTATGCCTACAGTCTTGGAAATTTTCTTAGAAATTTGTTATATATGTGTATGAAATTTGAGTCTATTATCAAGGTGGATTCCTAAGAATTTTCCCTCTGTTAGCTTTGTGATAGGTGATCCGTTTATCGTTATGTTAAGAGGTACATCTGTAGCTCTGCTACCAAACTGAATGAAGTAGGTTTTGTCAATGTTTAGTGTAAGTTTGTTAGTCCTCATCCAGGTAGATATTTTCTGTAATTCGGTATTTACAGTATTGGCTAGCGTGACTGGGCTCGGGTGAGAGAAGACGTATGTAGTGTCATCTGCAAAAAGTGTGGGTTTGAGTAATTGGGAAGCATTTGGTAGGTCATTTATGTATAGGAGAAAGAGAAGAGGGCCAAGGACACTTCCCTGTGGGACACCAACTGTAATGGTTTAGCGGAAGAGCTTGCCCCATTTGCGTACACATATTGGCTTCTGTTGCTGAGGTATGACTTGAGGTAGTTGAGGGAGTGCCCTCTCATACCATAGTGTGACAATTTTACGTGGAGCAAGTCATCGTCAACTGTATCAAAAGCTTTACGTAAGTCAATGAAGATCCCCAGTGGAACTTCTTTTTTCTCTATTGCAGTGTATATATGTTCTAGCGTGTGTATAATAGCATCATTAGTATTTTTATTAGGCCTGAATCCAAATTGGCAGGGGTTGAGAATGTTTTGGGAGATGAGGTAGGAGTAGATTCGTTTATGAATTAATTTTTCGAAGATTTTTGAGGGTGTAAATTGGATATTGGCCTATAGTTATTCAACTCTGTTTGGTCTCCTCCTTTATGGATCGGGGTGACTCTTGCTATTTTGAGAGCTGTAGGGAAGGTGGAGGATTCAATGGATTTGTTAAAGAGTGTTGCAATGATTGGTGATAGTACTTGTGACACTTTTTTGTATATAAAGGGTGGTAAGGTATTTAAATCTCCTGCCTTGTTTTTTAGTGCGTTGATAATAAGGGAGACTTCGTATGGGTTAGTCGGAGCTAGGAACAGTGTGTTCGGGTAGTTGCCAGTGAGGTAGTCATTTGGTGGGGTATCTGAGCTTGGGATTTTATTGGCAAGGTTTTGTCCTATAGTGGAGAAGAAATCATTGAGTCTGTTTGCTGTTTCTGTTGGTGGGAGTTGGGGTTCATCTGATTTTGCTAATTTTATTTCGCTATTTCGTGATATCTTTTTTGTTCCCAGAATTTCTGATAGGATCTTCCAGGTCTTTTTTATATCACCTCGTAAGTTGGATAATCTGTTCTCATAATACAATTTTTTTGCCCTTCTTATCAAGCTGGTTAGGATTGACGAGTAACGTTTTGTTTGGTCTCTGGTTATGTGACCCATTCTGTACTGTTTTTCATATCGGTGTTTTGTATTTATGGATTTGAGAATGCTGGGTGTTAGCCAGGGACTATTCAGTCTCTTAGCTGTCATCTGTTTAGTTTTTTTAGGGCAGTGCTTGTTATAGAGGTATTGGGTCTTTTTCAGAAAATTATTAAAACATTCGTCAATATCTGTATAGATTTCTAGCTCAGTGTGCCAGTCAATGTTTGTTACTGCTGTTAAGTTATTAATGGCTGCTTCATTGTGAAGTCTGAAGGTGACTTCACTAGTGTCTTGGGGTATTTTACCAAGAGTTGTTATGAGGAAAGTAGGGTAGTGGTCTGTGGTATTATCTGTAATTATGCCTGATTTTAAAGGGGATATGGTGTTGGTCCAGATGTGGTCAAGTAGGGAAACACTAGTCTCTAACTCTTGTAGGTTTTGTTACTGTTGGTAGTAACATACAGTTACTCATTGTGTTTGTGAATTCAGATTTATGTTTCCACAAACGAACAAAAGAGTAATAGATGAGATAAATAAAATAGGACAATCAATTACTGAAACGACTCAAGAGGCGGCGAGGGTCGTGATGGTAGTTGGTACCCAAGACAGCAGACCCAGATGGAACACGAATTTTAAGAGGATCAGAAGAACTTTTCAAGGCACTCTGATCTTTAACACTATTTCTTAGACATTAGTTGTGTACAGCCTTCACTTCTAAAGTCATCCTCTTCAAGAAACAGAAAACTATTGTTCAAATGTCTTCTGGATTTATTTTTCAAATAATTTGCAAGCGACGCTTGCTACTGACGCTGGTCTGTAGTTTTGCACTTCTTTCCTCTCACCTTCTTCCTTGATTATTATAACTTTTGGTAATATTCAAGCAAGAAGGTGAGAGGCAGGAAGACCTCAACCAAAGACTCGTGTTTCTAACAAGCGTAACATGTAAATTATTGGAAAAAAATCGAGACATTTGAATATACAGAAGAGTACTAAGTTACACAAGGATGACCTCAGAAATGAAGGTTATGCTTAACTAACCTCTTTTTTGAGATAAATTATTTCTTAACAGAGGTACTTCAGTTAGGAAAGAGGGACGGGTGGACTGCATGTTCCTAGACTTCAAGAAGACTTTGGATGCAGAGCTACATAGGAGATTTAGAACACTGGAAAAGGCGGGTAAAAAGGCAAAGCATAAACTGAATAGGGAAATATGCAGTAGAAAACGGTCATGTAAATTCTCGTGTAATTACAAATGAGTCACTACAGCACCTTTCTGATGGTATTGTTGGCTCTCTTGTCCTCGTCTCCACTGTGTTATTCTCATCAACTCTTTTTTTTCTGTGTTGTAATTTGTTGCCTTTAAGAATGAATAATTTAAGAGTAGCTCTCAAGAATAACAAAATGACGTATAAACGTATATGGTTTATTTGCAATCGTGTCATTATGATTTCTTGAGTCAAAATGACGTATACTGGGCAGTGAATCATATATGTCAGGAGCATCTTGGAGTATGAATCACCAGCTTGGAGCCCCCACCTGATGAAGTACATTAAGAAACTGGATAAAGTCCAGAGATATGTAACGAGACTAGTCTCACTGCTTAGGGATATAACAGAACAGAACCAGGGTAGACTTGATAATTTCATACAAAATACTTACAGGACTTAGTATGGTGGAAAGGGACAGACTGTTTGAGAAGCGGGAAATAGGAACAAGAGGGGCACAGTAGGAAGTCAAACGGATGTCACAAAGTATTTCTTCAGCCTCCGAGTTGTCAGGAAGTGGATTAGAAGCACTGGAGGCAGGCTCCATAAGAGGCCAAGATGATGAAAGTTTGGCAAGCGGCATGTTAGAGGCAGGACCAAGAGCTGAGACCTCGACCCCTGCAACCAGAAATAGGACATTACAAATAGATGAGCGCAGTACACACACACACACACACACACACACACACACACACACACACACACACACACACACAGTAGGTACAGTTCAGTCTGCGGGACATAAGGTAGTCATTGCAGTGACGTATAAGCTGTCATAGAACTGCAGGAGGCCAAGAGAAGAATATGAAGAGAGCAAGAGAACAATGGTGGACACTGGCTGAGGTACCCAGAAGAGCTCACACGGGTGGAGCAAAGTTACTAGTTATGGACGATTTCAATCACATGGAAAATGATTGGGAAAAGCTGGAGCCATATGGGGGTCCCGAAACATGGAAAGCCAAGATGAAGGATGGATGTAGTATTGGAAAAACCTCGTGCATCAACATGTTAGGGACACTACCAGAGAAAGAGGTGAGGATGAACCAGGAAGACTGGACCTCGCGTTCACCCTGAGTAGCTCGGACGTTGACATCACATATGAAAGGCCCCTTGGAGCTAGTGATCACGTGGTTCTGAGCTTTGAATGCAAATAGAGTTACAAGTAGAGAGAGTAAAATGAATAGGATGGGAAAAGCCAAACTACAAAGGGGGGGGGATTACACATGTATGAGGAACTTCCTGTGGGAGGTTCAGTGGGAACGAGAATTGGTAGGAAAGTCGGTAAATGAAATGGACTATGTAACAACAAAATGCAAGGAGGCAGCGGGAAGGTTTGTTCCCAAGAGCAACAGAAATAAGGGGAAGACCAGAACGAGCCCTTCGTTTACCCAAATGAGTAGGGAGGCAAAAACTAAGTGCACTAGAGAATGGAAAAAGTACAGAAGACAAAGGACCCAGGAAAACAGAGAGAGATTAGTCGAAGAGCCAGAAACGAGTATGCACAGATAAAGAGGGAGGCCCAGCGACAGTACGAAAACGACAAAGCATCGAAAGTCAAGTCTGACCTGACGCTGTTGTGTAGCCACATCAGGAGGAAGACAACAGTTAAGGACCAGGTAATCAGGCTGAGGAAAGATGTGGATCTCACAAGAAACGACAAAGAATTATGCGAGGAACTCAACATGAAATTTAAGGAAGTATTTACAGTGGAGAAGTCAGAACAGAGGGTGGGGGGTACACCAACAAAGGATATACACACCCAGAAAGGTGAAGCTGCTTAGTGATCTTGATACCTCAAAGGCGGCGGGACCGGACATCATCTCTCCGTGGGTCCTTAGAGAGGGGGCAGAGATGCTGTGTGTGTGTGTGCCACTAACAACAATTTTCAACACATCCATTGAAACTGGGCAACTACCTGAGGAATGGAAGATGGCAAATGTAGTCCCCATTTTTAAGTAAGGAGACAGACACGAGACACTAAGCTACAGACCAGCGTCACTGACATGTATAGTATACAAAGTCATGGAGAAGATTATCAGGAAGAGAGTGGTGGAGCACCTAGAACGGAACAAGTGTATAAACGACAACCAGCACGATTCATGGAAGACAAATCCTGTGTCACAAACCTATTGGAGTTTTATGACAAGGTAACGGAAGACACGAGAGAGAGGGGTGGGTAGATTGCATTTTCTTGGACTGAAAGAAGGCTTTCGACAGTTCCTAACAAGAGATTATTGCAAAAGCTAGAGGATCAGGCACATATAACAGGAAGGGCACTGCACTGGATAAGAGAATATCTGACAGTGAGGCAATTAGTCATGGTACATGACAAGGTATCAGAGTGGGCGTCTGTGACAAGTGGGGTTCCATAGGGGTCAGTCCTAGGACCAATGCTATTTTTGGTATATGTGAAAGACATGACGGAAGGGATAGACTCAGAAGTGACCCTGTTTGCAGAAGATGTGAAGTTAATGAGAATTAAATCGGATGAAGATCAGGCAGGACTACAAAGAGCCCTGGACAGGCTGGAAGCTTGGTCCAGCAACTGGCTCCTCGAATTTAACCCCGCCAAATGCAAAGGTCATGAAGATCGGGGAAGGGCAAAGAAGGTCGCAGACAGAGTATAGGCTAGGTGGCCAAAAGCTGTAAACCTCACTGAAGGAAAAGGATCTTGGAGCTAGTATAATACCGAGCACATCTGAGGCGCACGTCAACCAGCTAACTGCTGCAGCATATGGGCGCATGGCAAACCTGAGAAGAGCGTTCCGATACCTCAGTAAGGAATCGTTCAAGACTCCGTACACCGTGTACATCAGGCTCATACTGGAGTACGCAGCACTAGTTTGGAACCCACACGTCAAGAAAGTGCAAAGATATGTAACAAGGATAGTTCCAGAGCTAAAGGGAATGTCCTACGAAGAAAGGTTAAAGGAAATCGGCCTGACGACACTGGAGGACAGGGGGTTAGGGGAGACATGATAATGACATACAAAATATTGCGAGGAATTGACAAAGTGGACAGACAGTATGTTCCAGAGATGGGACACAGAACCATGGGGTCAGAATTGGAAGCCGAAAACTCAGACGAGTCAAAGAGATGTTAGGAAGTATTTCCTTAGAGTTGTCAGGAAGTGGAATAGTCTGGCAAGTGGGGTACTGGAGGCAGGAGACCATAGTTTTAAGACGAGGTATGATAAAGCTCACGGAGCAGGGAAAGAGGACCTAGTAGCGATCAGTGAAGTGTTGGGGCCAGAAGCTATGTCTCGACCCCTGCAACCATAAATAGGCGAGTACACACACACACACACACACACACACACACACACACACACACACACACACACACACACAACCATGCAAGAACAGACGTCCAGGCATTCATAAGGTTCTTGTACTGGCACTCTAGCATGCTGCAAGTGTGTCAAACATGCACTTCTCTCCACTCGCAGCCATACACACACCAGGATAAAAAAAAAAGAAAAAAAATGTGTTGAGAACACGCCAAACACGCACATAAGACGAAGGAGCGCAGCCACACCACCTCCTCCGCCACCATAAACAGCACTAAGACAAAGCTAAGCCCCCAGGATGAGGGTGTAGCAGTGCTAGCGGCCCCAGCAAGAGCTCGGGGCTTCCCTTAAAACCCCTAAAATGTTGATCTTGGAGCGCGGGTAAGTTGGCTCCTACACCACTGAGAATGACACGCAGTTCTGTGGCTAAACTTATGGTCACTGCCCGCACTCCGCTATACAGGCGCAAGTTCACCTCTGAGAGCACGCCACTAGTGCCACTACCAGCTAGTTACCCAAGGAGCAAAACTGCATGCATCCCAGGAGGTGGAGTGACACTAATGATTCCGGATGATTTTTTGCCCTGCCAGTTCGTAAAGGAGAGGACTCTGGGGGTTCAGGCACTCAGGGTTCGTCCTTGCGTCAGGGATGATCAAGGGTCATAGTGGTACGCTGGTGCTGGGCGGCTTGTGACTCTTCCAGCGAGAGGGATTTTTATCACTGATCCTTTTAGCTGCCTCCGAAGTGGGCATGTTTATGATGCTGACAAAACTCTTCTCTTTCCTCCACCAATTTTATTATTTCTTCATTTCCAGAAGCATTAATTAGTGGGGCTGACTTTCCCGTAATTGATAAAGTGAACCTCTAACGCATTATTATCACGATAAAGATTATATATATATATATATATATATATATATATATATATATATATATATATATATATATATATATATATATATATATAAACAATGGTAAACCAATAGAATTATGAATGCAGTTTTAGCAGTAATGAACTAATTCCTATGAGAAAAAGAAAGGTGTTAGAGGTGCAGGTCTCGCACTGTACTAACGAGTCACAGTGTCACAGTGAATATTCCTGCCACAGTAAATCACCGTGGCTGAGTGGCACAGTGTAGAGCCTGTTACCTGCAGGACCTCTGTTCGATCCCTCTATTTTTTCTGATAAATCGTATATTTCGTTCTTTTCTCTGGTTTTATTCACAATACAGCTTTCAAATGAGCTGATGTAGGTAACAGCTCTTAGCTTGTCAACAAAGTTAGGAATCCTTAACCTGTAAATAGCTTGTCAATAAAACTAGGGATCCTTAACCTTGTCAAACCCTGTGTAAAAAAAACAATCTACCCTTGCTTCCTTATGCTCTTTTTATAGTTCTTAGTAACGTTAGCTTTCTAGTTTTCTCGGGAAAATAGGCTAAGAGTTTCGTTGTCCTGAGCGACGTAGAAGGGACTTAACGGCTGCTTGTCCCCTTTTTTTCAGAATGAAAAAGTTGGGGTGATTAAATATCCGCAGATGTAGTGAGAATACTAAAAACCGGGTCTTAAGAGTAGGAGAGTACGAATGGTAGGACTGGCGAGGAGTGTCTCGTATATACTAAGTCAGGTACTGACAGTGTCTTAGTACATACCAGGTAAGTCAGGTACGTCGGAGAATGAGAGCTAAACGAATAGCAACAACAGGAAATGACCAATCGTGTACCGGAAGATGTGGGGAAATTTATGTAAATTAAAGATTGTGTGATATATGAACCCGGGTTATTAGAGGTTTTAGCTCGGCAAGTCTTCAAATACCTGGAAATGACGGGTTGGGGGGAGGGGGAATGTAGAGAGGTTGTAGAGATCTTGAGCAAGGTGAAGGGTGTTTTAATCTGCAGTAGATGGGAACAGGTGCAGTGGACTTCCCGGGGAGGTGTGAAGGAGGTTTAGATAGAAGTGGGCTTGAGCATCCTTCACGTATGCGTCACAATGTCGCACTGAAGCGAATGGAAACAAATGATTTGTGATTTGATATACTGTTGAAGTCTGATAATGGTAATATCTAAGATTAATTGAAACTAGTTATTCGGGCCACTTAGCTATTAACAAGTAAATTAACCTAAGGCAGGATAATAGCTCTTAAAAAGTAAAATGAAGTGAAGGAGCTCTTACCTAGTAACTCTTTAAAGCTCGAGAGAGAGAGAGAGAGAGAGAGAGAGAGAGAGAGGGGGGGGGACTAAAGCGGAGTTGGTGATTCAGTACTGGAACGAGGAAGCTAGCCAGACCCTATATTTAAGCGAGGCTCGTCCTTTGTTAAACGAGCATGCTCCAGTGTTTAACGAGCCAGTGCTAGGGCTCAGTGGGTCATGTCCTGTGGTATATGAACCAGGACCTGCGTTAAGCGAGCCACGGCCTGCGTTAAGCGAATCCGGGTTTTCGTTAAGCGAACCAAATCCCGCGATGAACGAAGCAGACTGTGTTAAACGCGGTAAACAATGGCCAAAAACCATCAAGTGGAAATAAAAGTCGTTTCGCTCAAAGACTGGACTTCATCGAAGTATGATCTGGCCCATCCTTGGGCGAAACGTGTCATTAAAATGAGGAATATCAAACTATAACTGAATACTAGCCAACGTGAAATATTTTTGTATGTAAACTCTATAACCACCGACCCCCCACCCTTGAGGCTAGTGAATGGCTCTTGATCCAAGGAACTTGAGCTACCCCTCTAATTCCTCAGATCAAGTCCCCTTCACTACCATCAAGGTGGGACCCCTTCCCTCCCTCACCACAACCTTCCCGAAGTCACAGAAGGGTCTAAAGGATTGAAATTTAGGGTCGTATTCCCCCTATAATTATATAATTATCACCAGTAATTGCCGATATCTATAAGTACATGCAGGTCTCCTATAATTAGCCGTCTCATATTTACCTATATCTTCTATAATGACCGATATCTATAATTGCTTACATCTCCTATAATTATATAAATTATGTATATCCTCCATAATTACCTATAATTATCTCAATTACCTATATCTTCTATAATTACTATCCATAATTACACGTTTTCTATAATTATACTGAAGCTCAGTTGTTTACTGAAAAGAAGCAATGCATTTATTATTATTACTAATTATCATGTGGAGGCTCTAAACCCGTAATAATCATGCAACGTCTGGGAAGCGAAAGATAATCTGGTTTGATCCTAGGAAGGAAAGGTTCCTCTTGCGTGGTGGTGTTACCCTGGCTGGTGTTGGTCAGGGGGGACGGGTTAACCTCCTCGTCCTCCTCTCTTCCTTACTAAATATTTCAGAGAGAGAAAGAGAGAGAGAATAAGCCCGGGTGGCTTGGCTTGTGGCACCCCAAGAGCGACGCCGGCGCACCACAGGTCGGCAGTAGTGCCACTTGCCCGCTCTGGAAGTATCTCTCACACGCGGCACTGAGAGGGGGGCGCTGGCCCCCTTACCTCACTACTGCCAGACGTACAAAGCACAAGAAATTACTTTTAAAATGCACCGTAACACGTTTTTTAAAAAACCGTACTTCACCCTGTACATCCAAAGCATTATCGACCACCGTCACCTGCTGGTTGTAAACAAATACTTTACGTAATTAAAACACACACACAGAGGAGCAAGGAGAGCGCAGTATTAAACATTTAGACTGTGGGAGGTGGTATGTTTGTATGTGTTGATGAAGAGGTCACTAGCTGAGGTAATGTTCTGTAATATCGTAGCTCCCTCAGGTATGCTTCTCATTCCTCCCGTTCTTATTGCACTAGGAATTATCATTGGTAAAATTTTACGATGAAAAATTGTTGAATAGTAATGGAATACAGAATTCTTGCTCTTTAGATAATGTAATGATAGTCAGAATTACTTCACTTTAGATTTCCGTATGTGTATGAATTTGCATCGCTGTGTGTATAAACGACCAAACTGAGGTAAGTGTAGGGGTGTAAGGGAGGTTGGTGTATGTGTGTATGTGTGTGCGGTATTACATATATCATTCTACTCGACTCACGAAATCGTAATGACAATTGCAAACAAACCATACTACGGGCGGGATTTGAACCCGCGGTCTAGAGTTTTGAGACTCTCTGACCGCGGGTTCAAATCCCGCCCGTGGTATGGATCATTCTACTCCCCCACAGGAGGAGTAGGCCTTTCGTGTTGCAATTAACACATCAGGAGCTTGCAAAATTGCAGAAAAGAGGATGATGTCCAAGCAAGTACGTTCCCAGACGACCGTCTTTACTGGAGTGAACTGAAAAAAAAAAAAAAACCGTACGGTCTTCTCTAGAAAGCTAACTCCTCAACGCGGAAAGCACGGTTTTCTCTCACAATTCCCCCTCTTAATTATATTTTGCAGAGAGAACGTAGCTATCAGAAGAGAAGCAAGTTATTCCGAGAGTGATAGACGCAAGGCGAGCCTCTGACCTCGCTTGTATTTATAGTGTCATTTCAATCTACTCACATTACTATCACACGATAACAACCAACACGCCCAATATAACTCCTCTCAGAAAATTCATTAATCCAACATACCAACACAAGTTCCACAAGATTAAAAATTAGGCAGCGAGCACAACTTGGCTCAAATGTTTTATCTGATGAATATAAAGCGAATATCAATGAGGCAAAGTTAAAAAAAAGAATAATATAATTATAACGCAAACTATACAAATGTATAATAAAAGATTATTCTCCGTCATTCCCGGTCAAGCGCATGGATGACTTCACAAAAAAAAAAAGTTACACTGGTACTTGTAGAATGGTAATTTCAAAGATGGTTTAAAATTACCACTTGTCGGCTTAGGCTATCGTCTTAGAGTATATACGCTGTTACTTACAGTTATTGCTGGCCAAGTGCACGGATGGCTATTGACAATAATATTCCTTATACTGAGATAATAACGGTTGAGTACTGCCTCCAGTGAGGACGATGACTGCAGCTGCCTCCAGTGAGGACGATGACTGCAGCTGCCTCCAGTGAGGACGATGACTGAAACTGCCTCCAGTGAGGACGATGACTGCAGCATAACAACATGAAGTGTCAGTACTCCCACGCTGACTACCTCTTCAACAACTTATCACAACTGGCTAAAAAAAATGTATTTAAAAATACCATTGAAATTATCTATAATGTGTTAGAAATGATCGTGTGTTGCGTTAATAAAGCTTGCGTAAGCATACACTTTGTATACACACCTATGTTTTATTCATACAAGAAGGAATATTGTTATTCCCTGGTGTTGTAAACAGCGCGTGATAACTCAGCTATGTTGAGAGCTACGCCATCTAGGAGCTAGAGGAAACATCTACTACCCGTCAGGATACTTGGAAGAGACTGGGTATACATACACTGCCAAGTATGTCTCTCAGCGTATATATGATGAGAGCTTACTTTAATCCTTATTGTAAGGTTTAATGTATTTCTGACTGATGGTGAGCAGGTGACACGCAGCCTTCATGACTCCAGGAACTCTCTCTGGTACTACTCGTCTTCATGGTCCCAGGAACTCTCTCTGGTACAACTCGTCTTCATGACCCCAGGAACTCTCTCTGGTACAACTCGTCTTCATGACCCCAGGAACTCTCTCTGGTACAACTCGTCTTCATGACCCCAGGAACTCTCTCTGGTACAACTCGTCTTTATGACCCCAGGAAATCTCTCTGGTACATCGCGTCTTCATGACCCCAGGAACTCTGGTACAACGCGTCTTCATGACCCCAGGAACTCTCTCTGGTACAACTCGTCTTCATGACCCCAGGAACTCTCTCTGGTACAACTCGTCTTCATGACCCCAGGAACTCTCTCTGGTACAACTCGTCTTCATGACCCCAGGAACTCTCTCTGGTACAACTCGTCTTCATGACCCCCAGGAACTCTCTCTGGTACAACTCGTCTTCATGACCCCAGGAACTCTCTCTGGTACAACTCGTCTTCATGACCCCAGGAACTCTCTCTGGTACAACTCGTCTTTATGACCCCAGGAAATCTCTCTGGTACATCGCGTCTTCATGACCCCAGGAACTCTGGTACAACGCGTCTTCATGACCCCAGGAACTCTGGTACATCGCGTCTTCATGACCCCAGGAACTCTGGTACAACGCGTCTTCATGACCCCAGGAACTCTGGTACATCGCGTCTTCATGACCCCAGGAACTCTGGTACAACGCGTCTTCATGACCCCAGGAACTCTGGTACATCGCGTCTTCATGACCCCAGGAACTCTGGTACAACTCGTCTTCATGACCCCAGGAACTCTGGTACAACGCGTCTTCATGACCCCAGGAACTCTGGTACAACGCGTCTTCATGACCCCAGGAACTCTGGTACATCGCGTCTTCATGACCCCAGGAACTCTGGTACAACGCGTCTTCATGACCCCAGGAACTCTGGTACAACGCGTCTTCATGACCCCAGGAACTCTGGTACAACTCGTCTTCATGACCCCAGGAACTCTGGTACATCGCGTCTTCATGACCCCAGGAACTCTGGTACAACTCGTCTTCATGGCCCCAGGAACTCTGGTACAACGCGTCTTCATGACCCCAGGAACTCTGGTACAACGCGTCTTCATGACCCCAGGAACTCTGGTACATCGCGTCTTCATGACCCCAGGAACTCTGGTACATCGCGTCTTCATGACCCCAGGAACTCTGGTACAACGCGTCTTCATGACCCCAGGAACTCTGGTACAACGCGTCTTCATGACCCCAGGAACTCTGGTACATCGCGTCTTCATGACCCCAGGAACTCTGGTACAACGCGTCTTCATGACCCCAGGAACTCTGGTACAACGCGTCTTCATGACCCCAGGAACTTTCTCTGGTACAACTTTGTGATTTACCATATTCCATTTCATATTTGGGAGGTTGAAATCTTCGCAGAGAATATTATTTAGTGTGGGCTTTTCGTACTTATCTGGTCCGTGAATTCCTCAGCCGTTGCTAAAGGTGTTGGTATACAAAGACATTAAAATATTATAAAAATGTGCTGCCAACATCTGTAGGCATGTATTGCTAACACATGTAAGCATGTGCTCCCAACATATGTAAGCGTGTTTCCAACACATTCACGCATGTGCTTCCAAAGCTACACAGACAATTATATATATATATATATATATATATATATATATATATATATATATATATATATATATATATATATATATATATATTTCAACAAGTCGGCCGTCTCCCACCGAGGCAGGGTGACCCAAAAAAGAAAGAAAATCCCCAAAAAGAAAATACTTTCATCATCATTCAACACTTTCACCACACTCGCACATTATCACTGTTTTTGCAGAGGTGCTCAGAATACAACAGCTTAGAAGCATACACATATAAAGATACACAACATATCCCTCCAAACTGCCAACATCCCAAACCCCTCCTTTAAAGTGCAGGCATTGTACTTCCCATTTCCAGGACTCAAGTCCGACTATATGAAAATAACCGGTTTCCCTGAATCCCTTCACTAAATATTACCCTGCTCACACTCCAACAGATCGTCAGGTCCCAAGTACCATTCGTCTCAATTCATTCCTATCTAACACGCTCACACACGCTTGCTGGAAGTCCAAGCCCCTTGCCCACAAAACCTCTTTTACCCCCTCTCTCCAACCCTTTCGAGGACTACCCCTACCCCGCCTTCCTTCCCCTATAGATTTATATGCTTTCCATGTCATTCTACTTTGATCCATTCTCTCTAAATGACCAAACCACCTCAACAACCCCTCTTCTGCCCTCTGACTAATACTTTTATTAACTCCACACCTTTTCCTAATTTCCACGCTCCGAATTTTCTGCATAATATTTACATCACACATTGCCCTTAAACAGGACATCTCCACTGCCTCCAACCGTCTCCTCGCTGCTGCATTTACCACCCAAGCTTCACACCCATATAAGAGTGTTGGTACTACTATACTTTCATACATTCCCTTCTTTGCCTCCATAGATAACGTTTTTTGACTCCACATATACCTCAACGCACCACTCACCTTTTTTCCCTCATCAATTCTATGATTAACCTCATCCTTCATAAATCCATCCGCCGACACGTCAACTCCCAAGTATCTGAAAACATTCACTTCTTCCATACTCCTCCTCCCCAATTTGATATCCAATTTTTCTTTATCTAAATCATTTGACACCCTCATCACCTTACTCTTTTCTATGTTCACTTTCAACTTTCTACCTTTACACACATTCCTAAACTCATCCACTAATCTTTGCAATTTTTCTTTAGAATCTCCCATAAGCACAGTATCATCAGCAAAAAGCAACTGTGTCAATTCCCATTTTGAATTTGATTCCCCAAAATTTAATCCCACCCCTCTCCCGAACACCCTAGCATTTACTTCCTTTACAACCCCATCTATAAATATATTAAACAACCATGGTGACATTACACATCCCTGTCTAAGACCTACTTTTACCGGGAAGTATTCTCCCTCTCTTCTACACACCCTAACCTGAGCCTCACTATCCTCATAAAAGCTCTTTACAGCATTTAGTAACTTACCACCTATTCCATATACTTGCAACATCTGCCACATTGCTCCTCTATCCACTCTATCATATGCCTTTTCTAAATCCATAAATGCAATAAAAACTTCCCTACCTTTATCTAAACACTGTTCACATATATGCTTCAATGTAAACACTTGATCTACACATCCCTCACCCACTCTGAAACCTCCTTGCTCATCCGCAATCCTACATTCTGTCTTACCTCTAATTCTTTCAATTATAACCCTTCCGTACACTTTTCCTGGTATACTCAGTAAACTTATTCCTCTATAATTTTTACAGTCTCTTTTGTCCCCTTTCCCTTTATATAAAGGGACTATACATGCTCTCCGCCAATCCCTAGGTACCTTCCCCTCTTTCATACATTTATTAAACAAAAGTACCAACCACTCCAACACTATATCCCACCCTGCTTTTAACATTTCTGTCATGATCCCATCAGTTCCAGCTGCTTTACCCCCTTTCATTTTACGTAATGCCTCACGTACCTCCACCACACTTACATTCTGCTCTTCTTCACTCCTAAAAGATGTTATACCTCCCTGACCAGTGCATGAAATTACTGCCTCTGTTTCTTCCTTAACATTTAAAAGTTCCTCAAAATATTCTCGCCATCTACCTAATACCTCCCTCTCCCCATCTACTAACTCCCCTACTCTGTTTTTAACTGACAAATCCATACTTTCCCTAGGCTTTCTTAACTTGTTTAACTCACTCCAAAATTTTTTCTTATTTTCATTAAAATTTCTTGACAGTGCCTCTCCCACTCTATCATCTGCTCTCCTTTTGCACTCTCTCACCACTCTCTTTACCTTTCTTTTACTCTCCATATACTCTGCTCTTCTTATAACACTTCTGCTTTGTAAAAACCTCTCATAAGCTACCTTTATATATATATATATATATATATATATATATATATATATATATATATATATATATATATATATATATATATATATATATAGATATTGGACGCGGCACATAAAAATCATGGCGTTTTCTTGGTCGGCCATTTTGTTGCCTACTAATTGGCCCCAAAGGTCGAGCCCAGCAATAGGCATGCGAGGGTGAAGGTTGTCGAATAGCCTACTCATTTGCATATACCATCTGGAGGTGTTGAACTTCTCCTGAGTGACACACAGGCCAGCACTCAGCTACCCACCTCTCCCACTTGCCTCGTCTCTGTGTTACACCAACCAGCGTTTACCAACAACAGTAATATTACGGCTAAATCATTGATCGGGATCGTCAGCATTGCAGTAGAGGTCGTGGGATCGATAGACCTTTTCACCTCAGCCACTCAGAGGTCGCTACGGCCGTGACGTCACCAGTGTGGGTTAGGGTGCCACCCACAGCTATCAAGATATGGTGGGCCAGCGCTCCCTCCCGTCCCACTAGTGGCCCCACCCATTGTCGAAACTATATGGGAAAGGCATAGTTTCTCAAAACGGTTACAGAAATGCCAAAAATACTTACGAAATCCGTCAAATTGGACTTGAAGTTTAAATGAGAGGATAGAGTAACATTATCCAGGCTGTGGTGAAAATTACTCTGGAATGGTGGATATCGTAGCTCTGATGGGGGATATACTGGTAAACCTCAGTGTCACCGCCTTTGTCTCTCTTATGTGTGTTCCCCTGAGCTTATCTATGTGGATACTTCAAAAATATTCGTATGAATGTTGAGACTTACTATAAGACATTTTCCAGCACAAGACGAAAACCATGCTGGTGGCTCCCCGTCTTCAGTAAGTAACATGGTACATCTAAAAACCGTAGTAGATGTAGCATATACAACTTCCCCATGATCCTGTTTGCCATTTGTAAATATTTAGTTTCTAATAACCATCAGGCAAAGTGGTTTTTTTTTTTTTTTACTGAAATTTCAGCCTTTCTTGATAACTCATGTGTCATAACCCTGGCAGCCATTTTGTATCGTGTCTTAGGAATGATGTTCCTTTGGATCTTATGTTTGGTAGGAACGCAACACTACAGCTGCATATTGCAAGTTTGTTCTAACTTATGTTGCTAAAAATTTTGGCATCATGCCACCATTCATGTATACATGAACTCTTATGTGCAACACTTGGGTGTCTTTGCTGAGGAAACGTTTGGCCAGTCAGAGGCTGATGGACTGAACACGTCAGACTTTTCTACGCTGAGAGAAGGATTACCCCAGACTCCCTCTTTACATCTCCCTACGTTTCTCTCTCTCTGTATTGTATCCATACAGCCACTAACTGGCGATACGTTCCCACAATAAAGATACACAAATGTCTGACAAGTGTCTGACAAGTGTCTAACAAGTGTCTCGCAAGTGTCTCGTGCCTCTACTTGTCTTCTTTCCAATGTTTACACAAACACTCAGATAATCACGTGTGGAGAGACTTTCCAATTATATCTGGTCTCTTCATGTACAGAAAATCATAATGACATTACTAAATATCCAACCCCTGGGTGTACAGAAACCGTACTAACATACAAGGAAATATCCAACACCTAGGTGTACAGAGACCGTACTAACATATATGGAAATATCCAACACCTAGGAGTCCAGAAACCGTACTAACATATAAGAAAATATCCAACACCTAGGTGTACAGAGACCGTACTAACATACAAGGAAATATCCAACACCTAGGTGTACAGAAACCAGGATGTCTGTTTCTCTATTGAGAAAATTTAGCTAAGATATATGCATATAAATAACAGTAGTGATGTTATAATTTACATTAATTTAGGTAGTTTACGCTATTTTTTTCACTATCATAATAATTTTCAACGTTTTTGTCCGTATATTGACAGATATTACTAATATACTAACAATCCATTTTATCCATACGTCAGTAATGTTCTTGAAAGTTATCTATGTCTAAATATACGAAGGAGAACCCCAGGTAAGTCGTAATGTTCTGTCAAATACATAAACAGAAGAATGGACTGACTTGAACCTTGGTACTGGGCCTACCACACCCATGAACTGGTTTGGATTTTACGACTCGCTTGCCGTGAGTTCGATCCATTCGTGTTATTACAATTTCGTGAGGCATGAACGACGATTCGAATTCCCGTCACCCTCACGTTTATTCGTGGGGAGTAAAGAGTGCTTATAAATAACAAAAAATGATGTTATGCTTGTAGAAACATGTTTTATAATAATTTTAAGACAAGTTTCCGCTCCAAACGGTATTTCAAGGAGAAATTTTTATTAAAATCTTAATATTCATACTGTGTGAAGACAACTTGGCACTGACACCAGGTTTTAGCATGGCACAACACGAGGAGCAACACGTCTACCAGCGGTGCTAAACTCTCTCTCGTACCGTGTGCAGAGAAACGCTTCTCCGTGCTGTGAGGACCGTAAGTGGCACCCTTCTCCCCGTGCTCCGTGGACCGGAATTGGCACTCACGTGTTCCGTGGATCGGGAATGATCCTCGGCTCTCTCTGGATCCTGGACCAGTCTCATCCAAGAGCTATAAAATATTTTATACCTCTTGGGCAAAGAGGTCGAGAAGGGAGGTTTATTACCTATATCAAGGAGGTAAGGAGGCAGCATGATGAAGTGAGGGGAGCGGCAGTATGAGGTGAGGGGAGCGGCAAGAAAGCCCTTCAGCACCAGCACTGCCCTTCCTTACGTTTGAAGGGCCATACAACACTCTGAAGACGACCATACACTCACATACTGAAAGTGTATAATATATCTATTAGTGTGTGTGTGTGTGTGTGTGTGTGTGTGTGTGTGTGTGTGTGTGTGTATGCTTGTGTGCGCGCGCGCGTGTGTGTGTTGATCCTACACTTTGACCTCTTGACCCTGAAGGCTACATTAGGATTGACAACTTTATTCCTGGTAATATCTACAAGTTTCCTCTCATGTGTGTGTAGTCCAGCTGATATACCACTGAGCTTCTCTCTTGCAGGAGTGGGTGTTGTTGGTCTTGCAGGCGCACACAGCACATGCATTGTTGCATGTCCTGCATTTAATTTTATGATGGTGCCCAAATTTCTGGCAAGGGAACATACAACTTCAACTCGAAGTCACACTAACGAAGGTCGGTAGTTATAGAAAGTTCTGATATGTCAAAAGCAAGGACTAAAGAAGTTGCTCAAAGAATGCCCTTCGACGTCCTCTTAATCCACGGAGAAAGCACAGTTTTAACCTTTCGTGTTCATGAAGTCAGCGAGTCACGACCTTAGCACTTACTGAGGTCTTGTGCTGAAGTAATGTCACAACCAGCTCCACCCAGGACATCAACTCTGTCTTTATTCACCAGATTTCCATTGGCGGTCCTCCAGATAAGCCTTTGAACAGTGCCATAGCCCTATACCAGTTAGTACGTGAGAATTATCAATTTTGTATCCTGTCGTGTTAGTGACTATACGGCTATCGTAATGGAAAAAAGAAGATACAGTTTACTGGGATTCTTTATTGACAACGTTTCGTCCACACAGTGGGCAAAAAGTTGCCAATAAAGACTTACATTAAACTGCACTGGTGTTTCTTTTTTCCATTATGGGAACCGTATAGTCACTCAAATGACAGGACAGTATGTTGCTAATGACAGCAAGGCGATAACTTATTTTGTGTTCTATAAAGTTGCTGGGAAGAGGAACTCCAATGTGAGGGAAAGAAGCCAGAAACAGAGTAAAGATCCGAAACGTCGATGGCACGATGATAAACAGTATGATTCAGATTGCTTTGAAGTGTATGAGTCTTGCAAAATATAAGCATATATATATATATATACCATTAATGCAGTGAAACAAATGGCTACTGGAACTGAACTCCATCAAAAGGGATGCGATCAGGCTTGATCCTAGGAAGAGAAGGTTTAGTTCCTTGAATCAAGAGGCCTTCGCCGGCATCAAGATGCCCCTTGAACGACGGCGATTTCAAAAGCTCGAATGCCATTGACTCGGGCCGGAGATGGATCCTCCCTGCGGGAATACCACCATCCCTCTTTCTAGCCTAAAAATCCCGCATCAAAATTACAAATTGCATTATGCGCTTTTCCGCCCGGAACGCCCCGACAGTCGCTGCCACTTTTGCCACGAAATCATTCCCCGCTGAATCTGAATTTCAAATTCGTCGCCAGAAGCAAACGTTGCGAGACAAGGAGGCGGCGCTGAAGCGTCTCTAGAGAGCAGAGGAGCAGCACTGCCGTACTTCCCTCCGTCAGGCGTTACGATGACCTCCTGATGTATTGGAGATTATACAGCAGGAATGGTCGTCATGCGAGGGTCATTTTGTGGGTTTATGGAGGAGGCCCGAGAGGTTATGTCGAGCGAGGTCGGTCATGGGGGGGAGGAGAGGTACTGGTGGAAAGGGTAGAGGGAGGAGAAAGGAACGGCGCTGGTGGAAGGGAAGAGAGGAAGGAGAAACGTCGGTAGAAGAGTAAAAGAAAAAGGGATGGAACGAAACTGGTAAAGAGTAGCGAGAGGAGAAAAAAGGACCGATGCTCTAGGGAAGAATAACGAGACAAGGCGAGGGAAATGAGATAAGGAAGAGGAATGAGCAGAGGAGGAATGAGATGAGAAGGATAAATGAGAAGTGTATTGAGAATGAGAAGGGCTGAGCGGCGCTGGTGGGAAGGCTAGAGCAAGTGGATAAAAAAGAGCGGCGTTGATGGAAGGAGAGTGAGAGGAGAGAAGAAGAAAGCTTCTGAACTGCTACTTCCACAGCTTTATAGACAGACAGAAAAACCTTCACATACAATAACGAGACTATCAGTGCATTAAAAAATGTAATGCTTTCAGAGAATAAAATATGGAGTACCAACAGAAACAAGTGAGTATCTTTTCCTGATGATCCAATACCTTGAGAAAGTGGTTCTGAAATACATCATATATATATATATATATATATATATATATATATATATATATATATATATATATATATATATATATATATATATATATATATATATATATATATATATATATATATATATATATATCAGCGTTATTAACGATTGTTTTTATTACAGAATATCTGGAACTTGTGTGGAACTCCAGGGATGTGTGGAACCCAGAGTGAGGAGCACCGTCTTAGAGCGAGGGAGAGAGAGCGAAGTTCGAAAGCGATGTAGCAGCCAAAACAAACACAAAGGCAAAGCTAATACACAGCTCCATCTATAGAAGAAAAGACATTAAGATGCCATGTGATAAGGAGGAAGATGTTGTGGGATTTACAGTGTGCTGGTGCACACACACACACACACACACACACACACACACACACACACACACACACACACACACACATTTGTAATATAGTGTGCAGGTGAACTGTAAAAGTTCCAAGGGTTAATATGCAAAGTGCAACGAAGTTAATGACATGACTAATTTGCGTCACAGACGAGCACCAGCTGAGGAAGAATCTTGAGACATACCTGAAGGACGTTTTCCGGGTTCACTACCTCTGCAGCAGGCTACTGTTGTGGGACTATTGGTGTATATCTACGTTGGTCAATACTTACGTTCATTTTAGCGCGTATCACAAGGGCTGCGTTGCCGAAAATAGGAAAAAACTAAATGTAGCGCGTATAGCGCACCTGAGTCATAAGTATCACTTCCCCCTAGAAGCTGGACAAGATCCACAATGAGAAGGAGTTTGAGGCTATCAGTCCCTTAGCCCTGACTCCGCCTCCTGTTGCTTCAACTCACCTGGCTACAGTATACAAGACACTTTACAAGTATATGCTGTACTTTTCTCAAGATCGATGGACTGAACACATAGACTCAAGGCTGAGGGACTTGTTACCTCAACCTCCTTCTCACTTCAACCATTCATCTCAGAGCCACAGTCCATAATATATTTTAACAGTAAATGAATGTAACAGCTCAGTAGAGTGTCGAGTCGCTAACCTGCGCTCTGGCGGTCCTCAGATTAGCAGACCAATGTTGTACCACTGGCCTACAGACCAGTTCTGTACCACTAACCTACATACCAGTGCTGTACCACTGACCTACATACCAGTGCTGTACCACTGACCTACATACCAGTGCTGTACCACTGACCTACAAAGGTTCTTAAATAGTATTTAGACCAGGAAGGTGTTTTACCCTGGAGAGGTCGGTGTCAGCCACACCTAGTACTCGAAACACGGGGATCGGTGGAGTGTTACTCGACTTCACTAGCGGATAGTGATGGCTCTAGCTCCTGTCGCTTTTAAGGCGATAGCTAATTCCTTGCTAGATTTCGTCCCAGTCATTGCCATTAGCAACCATCAGTGGCGCATGGTAGTGCACTTACAGCAGAGCAGCCATCATTTTGTGTAGCGTTTCTCTCATAGGTAAGTGAAACCTGTGTTTCCTGCGCCACCAAATCTGTAGGCATCTTTTGCGCCTTTCAAATCAACCATCAACCCGACCATTACCACCTCACCTTCCCCAGTGAACTTCCCCAACTACAAGCAACCCCACAACCACCACCATCAGCCCCACCACCAAAAAGCCCCCTCCCGCACCACCTACTTTTCTATGCGAGGAAACACAACAAAGACTATATATTTTTCCATTTACTAAACTGAACCCAGACAAAGAGGAAAGAGACGCGAGGCTTCTGCCGGATATAAGATGACTCCAGCGCTGCCAAGATACGACAGGACTCCGGCTTCTGCCAGATATGAGAGGACTCTAGCCCCTGTGGGTCTGGCTTTAAGACCTCAGATGTTCTGTGGGTGGCGGGCAGCCAAGGTCAGCTGAGAGAAGAGTTAGTATTCACCTCATGGCCAAGGAGGTCAGCTAGGGGTGAGGACGATGCTGAGATCATGCAGTGGAGGAGCAGGAGGAGGAGGAGGAGGAAGAGGAGGAGCAGGAGGAGGAGGAGGAGGAGGAGGAAGAGGAGGACTGTCATACCGGGGGCGAACCAGCGTGACACCCACCTACAGAAGAGTTAGCTAGCAGATAAAACTTGATATTCAACTTAGCCATCTTCATTTAAGTGGCCACTTTCAGACTGACACTTAAATTACCAAGGAATGGGAAAAAAACCTCCTTACCACTTAGT
This sequence comes from Cherax quadricarinatus, assembly GCF_038502225.1. Lineage (NCBI taxonomy): Eukaryota > Metazoa > Arthropoda > Malacostraca > Decapoda > Parastacidae > Cherax > Cherax quadricarinatus. The sequence continues at coordinate 3,849,198 of NC_091316.1, forward strand.
AATCATACAGATTTCCGCTTACAATTAAGCCTTTCTTTGGAATAACTCCAAACCACAATAAAAGAGAATTAAAAAATATTTATTGATACCAAGATTCACGTGAATTTAGTACCCAAATTATATAGTCTTACTTAATATTGGGTACTTGGATATCAACCCTAAAGTAATCTATGAGTGGGAAAACTTGGTTGATCACTGAGTACGAAGAAATGCACTTACAAGGTTATGTTGATTCACCAAGTGATGAAATACTCTGCCACAGGTCTCTGGGTTTCTGTTTCTTTATTTCGCACCAAGAGATGTGCATGAGTTGTGTTGCTGTGGTGGTGAAATAGGACAGAACCGCAGTGGTGAAGGGCCAGATGTCTTGAATCGTGAAGGAGTGCTACCCACTGGAGATGGGTTCCAAAGATAATTCAGCCTCTGCAAGAGACTGCGGTCCCAATGTTTACTTAGCGATGGGTAGACCAGTTTCTGGTAACCCACTTCTAGTAAGAGAGGAACCTGGAATTGGGGAGAGTTTTAGATTAACCTTAGGAAGCTAGCTTAAGGAGGTGCTGATTTCTAGAGTAACTTAACGAAGAATTAGACACATGTGCAATATCTGGAGTATCTATTTGTAGACGTTTCATCCAGTGGCTTTATCGATACAAATTTAAGGGTATAACGGGAAGAGTATAATACAAAAGATGAGGTAATCAGTGTCTCAGCCCTGGAACTGGTGAAGAGCACTGTAGTCTTCAGAGCTACGTTACTCTTCAACAACTCCAAGACTGAGGGACTGACTACCTGTCCTTGAATTTGCACTGATAAACCCACTGGATAGTGAAACGTCTATATATAAAGATATCCAGATGTTTCACATGTGTCTAATTCTTCATGTTGTCGGTATTGTATACCAGTGATGCACAACCAGAGTACCCTGTCTGCTGCCTCCCTTGTGTTGTCCTTCGGCTGTTGAGGCTACTGGTGGCCTCTTGTGTTGAAGGAGCTGGCAGATGGGCGTATGTGTGTGTACGAGACTTGGGGGATTGGAAAGAGAATTTTATGTATCAGGGAATAGAAAAGAATATTGAGTGAAGAAAGGAGACAATGTTTAGATAAATATTGATCAGGAAGACGAATTATTTTATTTTTTGTAATGGAATAAAATGAGATGGAAGGTAATTTTAATTCATATATTTTTCAAAGTTTAAAGCTTAGTAATCTTTGCTGTATATTTAGAATTTTCTAGTTATGCTTTTCCAAATAGTGACTAGTGAATTATTTACAAAGATTTTTTTATTCCATATATTGTTTATTTCTGAATTTCATATTTTAAATGTGTATGTTTAGAGTCGTTGAAATGTTATGGGCAAAACGTAGTGAAAATTTAGGATAATTGTAACCATTGAAATACCACTATCGGTGTTTAAATGGTCATAACAAAGTGAAAATGATAATGAAATTGGAGTGGATACTGGAAATAAAGGTTAGGACTGGTTAGTGTGGTCATGCATGAAGATATTGATGGGCAATCTGGCCCTGTATGGCCCAGTAGGCTTGCTGCAGTGTTCCTTCATTCTCGTGTTCTTATGTTTTGTGATACCAAGCGACCCCAGGAAGGTTCATACGAAGCCTAGTCTCACTAATCTTAAGAGTACTTAAGTCCAGTGGGTCTACCTGCCTGGAGTATACGTGGAGGGTATTCCGGGGATCAACGCCCCCGCGGCCTGGTCCATGACCAGGCCTCCCGGTGGATCAGGGCTTAATCAACGAGACTGTTACTGCTGGCCACACGTAGTCCAACGAACGAACGACAGCCCGGCTGATCCGGCACTGACTTTAGGTATCTGTCCAACTCCCTCCTGAAGACAGCCAGGGGTCTATTGGTTATTCCCCTTATGGCTGGTGGGAGGCTATTGAACAATCTTGGGCCCCGGACACTTATTGTGTTTTCTCTTAGTGTACTAATGGCGCCCCTACTTTTCACTGGAGGTATGTCGCATCGCCTGCCAAGTCTTTTGCTTTCGTAGGGAGCGATTTCTGTGTGCTGATTAAGGACCAGTCCCTCCAGAATCTTCCAGGTGTAGATTATGATGTATCTCTCTCGCCTGCGCTCCAGTGAGTACAAGTAAAATGCTTTCAAGCGTTTCCAGTAGTTAAGGTGTTTGATGGAACTTATATGTTCAGTAAAGGTTCTTTATACATTCTCTAGATTTGCAATTTTACCTGCCTTGTCCTTTAACTTGAACTCAATATTTTCCACTTCTCTGGTTAGCACTTCCTTCCTTGTTTCAGATAATGTAGCATTCCTGAGGAGCTCAGTGATTCTTCGCCTTCTACTGTAGAGGGAGCGTCTCTCTCTCTCCAGTTTAATTCTTCTCTTCTTGTTTCATAGTGGAATATGCCTTGAACTTACTTAAGCTACCAGAAAGTTGATCTTCTCAAGGCACTGGTTAGGGTCCATGATATTTAAGATATCTTCCCAACATGTTTCATTTACGGCATAGTTTACCTGGTCCCAGTTGATGTTCTTGTTTTCGAAATTGAATTTGGCGAAGGTACCCTCATGGCTGCACGTATTTTGCTGATCAGGACCCATGTGCGTGTAAGTCTGGACTTCTATTAGACTTTGACCAGAATTAGTTGTTGTTGATGTTATGTTTCTTACCAGGTCCTCATTATTTGTGTGAGGTGGACCTGCCTAGCACGGGCCAGTAGGCTCCATGCAGTGCTCCTCAGTTATTGGAAAAAATCTGCGGTGCTGGAGTCATGGTGTCAACACTTCTCTGAGTCAAGTCAGAGTTCTGGTCACTATAAAAAAAAAAAAAATCCCAGAGTTCCAGTTATCACTGTGGGTGACTTCCGCAAACCCACCACATCCACTCTCACACCCACCACATCCACTATCTCACCCACTACATCCATTATCTCACCCACCACATCCACTCTCACACCCACCACATCCACTTTCTCACCAACAACATCCACTCTCTCACCCATCACATCCACTCACCCACCACATCCACTCTCTCACCCACCACATCCATTCTCTCACCCACCACATCCACTCTCACACCCACCACATCCACTCACCCACCCCATCCACTATCTCACCCACCCCATCCACTATCTCACCCACCCCATCCACTATCTCACCCACCCCATCCACTGTCTCACCCACCACATCCACTCATCCACCCCATCCACTATCTCACCCACCCCATCCACTGTCTCACCCACTACATACACTCTCTCACCCACTACATACACTGCCTCACCCACTACATACACTGCCTCACCCACTACATACACTGTCTCACCCACTACATACACTGCCTCACCCACTACATACACTGCCTCACCCACCCTATCCACTATCTCACCCACCACATCCACACTCTCACCCACCCCATCCACTATCTCACCCACTACATTCACTAACTCACCCACCACATCCACTATCTCACCCACCCTATCCACTATCTCACCCACCACATCCACACTCTCACCCACCCCATCCACTATCTCACCCACCACATCCACTATCTCACCCACCACATCCACTATCACACCCACCACATCCACTATCTAACCCACCACATCTGCACTCACCCACCACATCCACTATCACACCCACCACATCCACTATCTAACCCACCACATCTGCACTCACCCACCACATCCACTATCTCACCCACCACATCCACACTCACACACCACATCCACACTCTCACCCACCACATCCACTATCACCCACCTCATCCACTATCTCACCCACCACATCCACACTCACCCACCACATCCAGTATCTCACCCACAACATCCACTATCTCACCCACCACATCCACTATCTCACCCACCACATCCACTATCTCACCCACAACATCCACTATCTCACCCACAACATCCACTATCTCACCCACAACATCCACTATCTCACCCACCACATCCACTATCTCACCCACCACATCCACTATCTCACCCACCACATCCACTATCTCACCCACCACATCCACTATCTCACCCACAACATCCACTATCTCACCCACAACATCCACTATCTCACCCACCACATCCACTATCTCACCCACCACATCCACTATCTCACCCACCACATCCACTATCTCACCCACAACATCCACTATCTCACCCACAACATCCACTATCTCACCCACAACATCCACTATCTCACCCACAACATCCACTATCTCACCCACAACATCCACTATCTCACCCACAACATCCACTATCTCACCCACCACATCCACTATCTCACCCACCACATCCACTATCTCACCCACAACATCCACTATCTCACCCACAACATCCACTATCTCACCCACAACATCCACTATCTCACCCACAACATCCACTATCTCACCCACCACATCCACTATCTCACCCACCACATCCACTATCTCACCCACCACATCCACTATCTCACCCACCACATCCACTATCTCACCCACCATATCCACTATCTCACCCACCACATCCACTATCTCACCCACAACATCCACTATCTCACCCACCACATCCACTATCTCACCCACCACATCCACTATCTCACCCACCACATCCACTATCTCACCAACCACATCCACTATCTCACCCACAACATCCACTATCTCACCCACCACATCCACTATCTCACCCACAACATCCACTATCTCACCCACAACATCCACTATCTCACCCACAACATCCACTATCTCACCCACAACATCCACTATCTCACCCACCACATCCACTATCTCACCCACAACATCCACTATCTCACCCACCACATCCACTATCTCACCCACCACATCCACTATCTCACCCACAACATCCACTATCTCACCCACCACATCCACTATCTCACCCACCACATCCACTATCTCACCCACCACATCCACTATCTCACCCACCACATCCACTATCTCACCCACCACATCCACTATCTCACCCACAACATCCACTATCTCACCCACCACATCCACTATCTCACCCACCACATCCACTATCTCACCCACCACATCCACTATCTCACCCACCACATCCACTATCTCACCCACCACATCCACTATCTCACCCACAACATCCACTATCTCACCCACAACATCCACTATCTCACCCACAACATCCACTATCTCACCCACCACATCCACTATCTCACCCACCACATCCACTATCTCACCCACAACATCCACTATCTCACCCACAACATCCACTATCTCACCCACCACATCCACTATCTCACCCACCACATCCACTATCTCACCCACCACATCCACTATCTCACCCACAACATCCACTATCTCACCCACCACATCCACTATCTCACCCACAACATCCACTATCTCACCCACCACATCCACTATCTCACCCACCACATCCACTATCTCACCCACCACATCCACTATCTCACCCACAACATCCACTATCTCACCCACCACATCCACTATCTCACCCACCACATCCACTATCTCACCCACCACATCCACTATCTCACCCACTACATCCACTATCTCACCCACAACATCCACACTCTCACCCACCCCATCCACTATCTCACCCACAACATCCACTATCTCACCCACCACATCCACTATCTCACCCACAACATCCACTATCTCACCCACAACATCCACTATCTCACCCACAACATCCACTATCTCACCCACCACATCCACTATCTCACCCACAACATCCACTATCTCACCCACAACATCCACTATCTCACCCACAACATCCACTATCTCACCCACAACATCCACTATCTCACCCACCACATCCACTATCTCACCCACCACATCCACTATCTCACCCACAACATCCACTATCTCACCCACAACATCCACTATCTCACCCACAACATCCACTATCTCACCCACAACATCCACTATCTCACCCACCACATCCACTATCTCACCCACCACATCCACTATCTCACCCACAACATCCACTATCTCACCCACAACATCCACTATCTCACCCACAACATCCACTATCTCACCCACCACATCCACTATCTCACCCACAACATCCACTATCTCACCCACAACATCCACTATCTCACCCACAACATCCACTATCTCACCCACCACATCCACTATCTCACCCACAACATCCACTATCTCACCCACAACATCCACTATCTCACCCACAACATCCACTATCTCACCCACAACATCCACTATCTCACCCACAACATCCACTATCTCACCCACAACATCCACTATCTCACCCACAACATCCACTATCTCACCCACAACATCCACTATCTCACCCACAACATCCACTATCTCACCCACAACATCCACTATCTCACCCACAACATCCACTATCTCACCCACCACATCCACTATCTCACCCACAACATCCACTATCTCACCCACAACATCCACTATCTCACCCACCACATCCACTATCTCACCCACAACATCCACTATCTCACCCACAACATCCACTATCTCACCCACAACATCCACTATCTCACCCACAACATCCACTATCTCACCCACAACATCCACTATCTCACCCACAACATCCACTATCTCACCCACCACATCCACTATCTCACCCACAACATCCACTATCTCACCCACAACATCCACTATCTCACCCACCACATCCACTATCTCACCCACAACATCCACTATCTCACCCACAACATCCACTATCTCACCCACAACATCCACTATCTCACCCACAACATCCACTATCTCACCCACAACATCCACTATCTCACCCACCACATCCACTATCTCACCCACCACATCCACTATCTCACCCACAACATCCACTATCTCACCCACAACATCCACTATCTCACCCACCACATCCACTATCTCACCCACCACATCCACACTCTTTTGAATAAGAGTTTCTGTGTTGTGAACAAAAGACACACCCAGCGGTACCAGCTTTTGTTAAGACAATGTATCGCTGTGCTGAGCTACATCAAGTTACATCAAGATACATCAAGATACATCAAGATACATCAGGATACATCAGGATGTGGTATGGTTGTACACAACACAGGACGTATCTTATCATAGTTATTACCGGCAGTAAGATACACACAGAAGAATCTGTGATCTTAAATTTCCCGTCTCTGTATATTGTGTTGAACTCAATCTTTTACAATGCTATTCTATTTTTCTGCACATCTGGCGATATGTTGGGTGTGATGTTCACTCCCAGATCCTTCTCCTTGACCGATAGTTACATTTTCTTTTCACTCTGACCGTATTCCGTATCTGGTCGACTTCCTCTGTCGTTTAAAAAAAAAAAAAGAGAGATTTGTTATCGCATATTCAATACTGTGGAGGGCAGCGGTATGATCCAGTGATCTATCACTTCTGGCAAAGAGCATATATAAACACCTGAATGACATATTTTTCGTAATCTATTCAAGATTTTTTGAGAGTCCAAACAGTCATTATTCCAACGTTTACTGATAATCTGTTTTCATATCGTACTTTCATATATATATATATATATATATATATATATATATATATATATATATATATATATATATATATATATATATATATATATATATATATATATATATATAGAATACATGTGTATAGAGAACAGAGGTGAAAAATTTCATCATGGCGTGAGAGCAATTTTTTTTGGGGGGGGAAGAATGAACATGAAACAAAAAAGTTTTATGGAAATGTTAAGCGTAGGGAGAGAGGGAGGGAGGGTGGGAGGGAGGGAGGGTGGGAGGGAGGGTGGGAGGGAGGGAGGGTGGAGGTGGATGGCAACTCCCTCTCCTGCATGACCTCTGACCTCCAGGGCGTCGTCGACACTACAGTACGCTCGTTGACCAAGTACCAGGTAGGTGTAGTTCCCAGGTAGGTGCACCTCACAGCCACCTGTACCTCCCAGCCACTTGTACCTTTCAGCTACTTGTACCTTCCAGCCACTTATACCTTCCAGCCACTTGTACCTTCCAGCTACTTGTACCTTCCAGCCACTTGTACCTTCCAGCTACTTGTACCTTCCAGCCACTTGTACCTTCCAGCCACTTGTACCTTCCAGCCACTTGTACCTTCCAGCCACTTATACCTTCCAGCCACTTGTACCTTCCAGCCACTTGTACCTTCCAGCCACTTGTACCTTCCAGCCACTTGTACCTCTCACCACTTACACTTCACTTCCTTGAACTGGATGAAAAGCTGGCCGATGAATGATACAAACGGAGATTTAAGAATAGGTATGATATGCCTCACGAAGCTAGGAATGATTTTTCTCAGCTAAGTGGTGTGGTTTGTACCTAAGACAACTACAAATAGGTGAAAACAAAGTAAACACACACACACACACACACACACACACACACACACACACACACACACACACACACACACACACACACACACACACACACACACACACACAGGGCTTATAAACAACGATAAAATATAAGAAATACTGAGAATCTTATTCCCTAAGAATAGAGGACAGTATAGCCTACATCAAGCCAGTCACCCAGCCAGCCAGCCAGCCAGTCAGTCAGTCAGTCACCCAGCCAGCCAGCCAGCCAGTCAGTCAGTCACCCAGCCAGCCAGCCAGCCAGTCAGTCAGTCACCCAGCCAGCCAGCCAGTCAGTCAGTCACCCAGCCAGCCAGCCAGCCAGTCAGTCAGCCAGCCAGCCAGCCAGTCAGCCAGCCAGCCACTCAGTCAGCCAGCCAGCCAGCCAGCCAGCCAGCCAGTCAGCCAGCCAGCCACTCAGTCAGCCAGCCAGTCAGCCAGCCAGCCAGCCAACCAATCAGCTTCCTAGTAAACCAGCCAGAAATCCGGTCAGCCTGCCAGCCAAGCAGCCAATCAGCCAGACAGCCAGTCAGTCGGTCTACCAATCGGTCTGCCAGTCATCCAGACAAGAGGCATCAAAGACAAGTTAGGCTGCAGTTCCTCGAGACTCCGAGATAAACTCTCTCAATTCTGCTCTCCTCACTTAAGGGAATTGTTGGCCTCGCTTCATGGGGTCGTTAAAATTGTCGGAGTTGTATGTGAAGTCTGCGTCCCTTGCTGCCATCGTCCCTTGGTGCCAGGCGTCCCTTGCTGCCAGCGTCCCTTGGTGCCAGGCGTCCCTTGCTGCTAGCGTTCCTTGCTGCCAGCGTCCCTTAATGCCAGCGTCCTTTGCCAGCAGGCCGCAAGACAGACGTAGAGACAAGGAGAAGAGGGAAAAAAAAGAGATGGCAGACAGTGAATGATTGGTAAGAGAGAGATGTTAGAGGAGCCAGAACTTCATTCATCCGTCAGGCATCCACCACTTCACTATTCATCTTCCAGCATCCACCACGCCGCTATTCAGCCCTCCAACATCCACCCCTGTACCATTATCCCCTTCCACCATCCACACTGCCCCCTCCCCTTCCACCTCCCCTGCAACCACCCCTGCCACCTCCCCTGCCACATCCCCTGCTACCTCCCCTGTCACCACCCCTTCCACCACCACCCCTGCCACCTCCCCTTCCACCTCTCCTTCCATCTCCCCTGCCACTTTCCCTGCCCACACGGCATCAGTTCCAGTTGTGAGCCATCTGGCCCCGTGGCCTCGCAAATCATCCATCATCAAATATCCATTACTGCCAACTTTCTGCATATACTGCCTCGTGTGATCCATCTTTTCTTCAGATATAATATAACTATTTTCTGGTGATACACATTTCAACCTCAAATATATAATATATATATATATATATATATATATATATATATATATATATATATATATATATATATATATATATATATATATATATATATATATATATAATGTCGTGCCGAATATGTAAAACTGGTCAATTAGCAAGAACTCATTTAAAATTAAGTCCGTTCTAAAATTTTCTCTTATACGTTTAAAGATATATTTTTTTCATTAATGTTAATGTAAAAAAATTTAATTTTGGACCAAAAAATATCTTAGAAAACTTACCTAACCTTATTATAACAAGAACAATTTATTTTAGCCTAACCCAACTAAATATATTTTAGATTTGTTTACAGTAATTTAATACTAAACAAACACAGTGAAATATATTTTTTTCGTTAGGTTCAGAAAGATTTTGGCGAAATTATTGCATACACAAATTTTCACTTGTCCTATATGGCAAGATGAGCGTTGCTATTTAAGCCAAGATCGCAAGTTCTGCCTATTCGGCACGACATTATATATATATATATATATATATATATATATATATATATATATATATATATATATATATATATATATATATATATATATATATATATATATATATATACATGTTTATTTTATTTACATAAAAGTCTTATTTTAAGCAATATATTGCCAATAACTGAGACCTAAGTCATTATATGGTACGGATATCTTTACTCTCAAGAAAGATGGTGGGTTATCCTTCCTGGATACACACGCAATTATGGAAATTCCATTATATGGATTTACTGTGTACATTCTAGTTATAAATTTAGTTATATACCTCTCAGCCATTATTCTGACCATAATGGGCATGTTACAGGTCTGGAAATTGTTTCTACTGCTCCTCAGACTGTACAATCAACAACTCGTATACCAACACAATCACTCGACATTTCAGAAAGATTCAGGTGTCAGGAATAAAATATACGTAAGATCCAAGAGAGCCAATGCTAGTTGACGGCTTTGAGGGGACTTGAGCTAGAGTTCGTCACGGTCACGCTAGCGGGAAATTCGTTTGTAAAAACTTGCATTTGTGGTCACAGTGGTGCCTATGCTAATCTTTCTATGGTGTGTCAATATACCTAGTTGGATGAATCTTATTGAAGCCAGCTGGTCCAGTGGCTAACGCGTCGGTCTGGAGTTTTGTGGCTCTCTGATCGCGGGTTCTAACCCCACCCGTGGTATGGTTTGTTTGCAATCGTGTCTTTACAGTTTCGCCTGCTGAGTCTAGTTGTTATAGAACCAATGTGAATAAAATGAAAGTTCTCTAAAATGTCAATACTTTACGTGCGGCCAGCAGGAACAGCCTAGATGATCAGGCCCTGATCCAGGATTTTTCACGAAGACTGATCGTACGCAGGACATTTCGAAAGAAAATTAGTCATAACAGTCACTACGCGGTTCAGCATTTTCCAACATGTTAGGATTTACAACTATGATAGTAACTGCGAAGCGACAGCCATTACATAATATCGACCACAGTGTTCCAATGCACAGTAACTGAGACGATAATGAAAGCGAGACGGAGTCACGATTCAGATTCAGCATCTTACCACAAGGCTAGTGGAAACCTGACGCTATCTCCATCCTTGCCCAGAGGTCACATGCTCCTACCCCTGACATACGTGACCTGATATTATTCTCCGAGGTCAGAGACAAACACGTAGCAACTAGTCTTGATTCCAGAGTGATGACTCGAGTTTCAACACGAGTGTTGCACAGAGAGTGGCATGACCCAGTGGCATGGCGAAGCCTGGTCTCAGACCGGGTCACGGGGGCGTTGACCCCCGAAACCCTCTCCAGGTAATCTCCAGATAAACCCAGGCCCAGGCACAGCGTTATTATTATTATTATTATTATTATTATTATTATTATTATTATTATTATTATTATTATTATTATTATTAAGGATATAATGATTCTGGATCACTATTAGTTTACATCAGCTGTGATTCATCACTCACGAAATCGTAAACACACGATTACAAACAAATCACTGAACGGTTGTGAGTTGTAGTACTTACCACGGGTTCAAACCTCACCCGTTCCGTGGTTTCATTGGCTGTGATTCAGTAATGGACCCGAACGGACCAGGACGTCGTGGAATTTCCGGTCCAAAGAGCGAATTGTTTGTAAGTTGTTCCAGCCACGGTGTAACTATTACAAGAAAGTTCTGAAATTAAAAGAGTTTTTTAAGCTATGATATCACTCAGAACTCTTGGCATATATATATATATATATATATATATATATATATATATATATATATATATATATATATATATATATATATATATATATATATATATATATGTGTGTGTGTGTGTGTGTGTGTGTGTGTGTGTGTGTGTGTGTGTGTGTGTGTGTGTGTGTGTGTGTGTGTGTGTGTGTGTGTGTGTGTGTGTGTGTGTGCGCGCGCGCGTGAGTAGGAGGTGCTAGAAGAAAATATTCAAACAGCTTCGGGGAGAACCTTGAGTTTTCCCTGAGGTACGTTTATTGTCTTCTCTGAGGATGAGGGTCCCCAGTACAGTTATAAAGGTGGTACCTCCCCTATATTTTATTGAAAAAAGTATATACATACATACACACACACACACACACACACACACACATACACACACACACACACACACACACACATACACACACATACACACACACACACACACACACACACACACACACACACACACACACACACACACACACACACACACACACACACACACACACACACAGGACCCTGTACACCGTGTACGTTAGGCCCATACTGGAGTATGCGGCACCAGTTTGGAACCCACACCTAGCCAAGCACGTAAAGAAACTAGAGAAAGTGCAAAGGTTTGCAACAAGACTAGTCCCAGAGCTAAGAGGTATGTCCTACGAGGAGAGGTTAAGGGAAATCAACCTGACGACACTGGAGGACAGGAGAGATAGGGGGGACATGATAACGACATACAAAATACTGAGAGGAATTGAAAAGGTGGACAAAGACAGGATGTTCCAGAGATTGGACACAGTAACAAGGGGACACAGTTGGAAGTTGAAGACACAGATGAATCACAGGGATGTTAGGAAGTATTTCTTCAGCCACAGAGTAGTCAGTAAGTGGAATAGTTTGGGAAGCGATGTAGTGGAGGCAAGATCCATACATAGCTTTAAGCAGAGGTATGATAAAGGTCACGGTTCAGGGAGAGTGACCTAGTAGCGATCAGTGAAGAGGCGGAGCCAGGAGCTCGGACTCGACCCCCGCAATCTTAACTAGGTGAGTACAACTAGGTGAGTACACACACACACACATCTATATATATATATATATATATATATATATATATATATAGATATATATATATATATATATATATATATATATATATATAAAGACAACAGACCTTGACAAAACATTCACAAAAATACAATAGAAAGTAAAACAACATAGATAACAACTCAGAGCTACATCTCGAATACTTCGTCCAGCTCCCCGGCGGTGAGCCGCGTGCCAAGAATGCTGTAGGCATTTCCTCTCTGGATCGCAACACTGAGTTTCTGAAACAACTATAGAAAGGACTCGCAACTCAAGTATATATAAACAGAGATAAAATAGCCTCTGTCAGTTGAAAACGTTAAATTGATAGCGTCGGAAGAGTGTATTGAAAATTTTGTGAGATTTGTAAAGGTGCTTTTCAAGGAGGACGAGAAAATAGAGTGAAATGTTTGATGTCTCTCCAGAAGAATCAGCAAGTGAGCTGGATCCCTAATTAGCAATGTATGACTAATGTCTTACCAGAAGAATTAGCAGAAAATCAACAAGGTTCCTAACTAGCAGTGGATGACTGTTGGTTGATAATTATAACAAAATATACATTTCTCCAACTGTTTTTTTAGTTTCATCTTAATTATCACTATTCTTCCCATCTCCTGCATTATTATAAAACCCGTCACAATATTTATCCCATTCCTATCTCACTGGATCCTCCATTATCCTCTGTGATGCTTTCGTTTCATCTCATCTCCTTTCCCTCCCTACCTCCAGCATCATCCTCACTCCACCATCCTCCCTGGCCGAGAGCATGACCTCTGACCCAGGTCACTGCGGCCTCTGGAGAGATTGTGACCAAAATCACCGCCATTCACACGTCCACAAAAGACGAGGTATTGACCACTGTGAACCACACGTTCATAATACCAGCGACTCCCATCGTCCGTGACCGACCTTAATTTGCACTAAAATTTGAGTCTTTCCTTATTTAAATAAGCCGACAAACGTCTAATATTAGGAAGTGACTTAAATAATTTTTTTAACGTATATTGATGGTGACATTGAGGAAAACTGAAGACAAGTGAATTTTCATTAAGGCCATTTTTAATTGATGCATTTCTGCTCCACTGCTTTTGCCACTCGTATGTCGGTTTGCGTGCGGCTAGCAGTGACAGTCTGGTTGATTAGGTCCTGATCCACCGCGAGGTCTGGTGACGGACCGGACCGCGGGGGCGCTGACCCCCGGAACACCCTCCAGATATACTCAACACGTGAAGTGACCATCGATCCCAGTATCTGTCAGGTCAACAACCCGAAAGTTCATTACTGCAGTGGTTTAAGGTTAGTTAGATAAATTTCGTGTTTTTTTTTTATGATAGTGATGGATGTACACCTCCCCCTTCCTTCTGAAATGGTTGAGGAGGATTGAAGGAACATCACGTGGGGAATGGGAGGAGTGGAGAGGAAGGGAGGGGAAGGGGATGATGGAGTTGGGGTGAAGGTTTTAACTCTTACATCTATATTATTCTCTGGGTGAATAGGTGAGCACTGCTTCCACGGTGTGGAACAAGAGAGAGAGAGAGAGAGAGAATGATAAGATGTAAAATGTGCTTTTGCGTACTGAGACCTGGGTGGGCGGTGCCTCACCTGGCTACCCCCAGCTTGGTCACTCCTCACCTGGCTACCCCCAGCTTGGTCACTCCTCACCTGGCTACCCCCAGCTTGGTCACTCCTCACCTGGCTACCCCCAGCTTGGTCACTCCTCACCTGGCTACCCCCAGCTTGGTCACTCCTCACCTGGCTACCCCCAGCTTGGTCACTCCTCACCTGGCTACCCCCAGCTTGGTCACTCCTCACCTGGCTACCCCCAGCTTGGTCACTCCTCACCTGGCTACCCCCAGCTTGGTCACTCCTCACCTGGCTACCCCCAGCTTGGTCACTCCTCACCTGGCTACCCCCAGCTTGGTCACTCCTCACCTGGCTACCCCCAGCTTGGTCACTCCTCACCTGGCTACCCCCAGCTTGGCCACTCCTCACCTGGCTACCCCCAGCTTGGTCACTCCTCACCTGGCTACCCCCAGCTTGGTCACTCCTCACCTGGCTACCCCCAGCTTGGTCACTCCTCACCTGGCTACCCCCAGCTTGGTCACTCCTCACCTGGCTACCCCCAGCTTGGTCACTCCTCACCTGGCTACCCCCAGCTTGGTCACTCCTCACCTGGCTACCCCCAGCTTGGTCACTCCTCACCTGGCTACCCCCAGCTTGGTCACTCCTCACCTGGCTACCCCCAGCTTGGTCACTCCTCACCTGGCTACCCCCAGCTTGGTCACTCCTCACCTGGCTACCCCCAGCTTGGTCACTCCTCACCTGGCTACCCCCAGCTTGGTCACTCCTCACCTGGCTACCCCCAGCTTGGTCACTCCTCACCTGGCTACCCCCAGCTTGGTCACTCCTCACCTGGCTACCCCCAGCTTGGTCACTCCTCACCTGGCTACCCCCAGCTTGGTCACTCCTCACCTGGCTACCCCCAGCTTGGTCACTCCTCACCTGGCTACCCCCAGCTTGGTCACTCCTCACCTGGCTACCCCCAGCTTGGTCACTCCTCACCTGGCTACCCCCAGCTTGGTCACTCCTCACCTGGCTACCCCCAGCTTGGTCACTCCTCACCTGGCTACCCCCAGCTTGGTCACTCCTCACCTGGCTACCCCCAGCTTGGTCACTCCTCACCTGGCTACCCCCAGCTTGGTCACTCCTCACCTGGCTACCCCCAGCTTGGTCACTCCTCACCTGGCTACCCCCAGCTTGGTCACTCCTCACCTGGCTACCCCCAGCTTGGTCACTCCTCACCTGGCTACCCCCAGCTTGGTCACTCCTCACCTGGCTACCCCCAGCTTGGCCACTCCTCACCTGGCTACCCCCAGCTTGGTCACTCCTCACCTGGCTACCCCCAGCTTGGTCACTCCTCACCTGGCTACCCCCAGCTTGGTCACTCCTCACCTGGCTACCCCCAGCTTGGTCACTCCTCACCTGGCTACCCCCAGCTTGGTCACTCCTCACCTGGCTACCCCCAGCTTGGTCACTCCTCACCTGGCTACCCCCAGCTTGGTCACTCCTCACCTGGCTACCCCCAGCTTGGTCACTCCTCACCTGGCTACCCCCAGCTTGGTCACTCCTCACCTGGCTACCCCCAGCTTGGTCACTCCTCACCTGGCTACCCCCAGCTTGGTCACTCCTCACCTGGCTACCCCCAGCTTGGTCACTCCTCACCTGGCTACCCCCAGCTTGGTCACTCCTCACCTGGCTACCCCCAGCTTGGTCACTCCTCACCTGGCTACCCCCAGCTTGGTCACTCCTCACCTGGCTACCCCCAGCTTGGTCACTCCTCACCTGGCTACCCCCAGCTTGGTCACTCCTCACCTGGCTACCCCCAGCTTGGTCACTCCTCACCTGGCTACCCCCAGCTTGGTCACTCCTCACCTGGCTACCCCCAGCTTGGTCACTCCTCACCTGGCTACCCCCACCTTGGCCACTCCTCACCTGGCTACCCCCAGCTTGGTCACTCCTCACCTGGCTACCCCCAGCTTGGTCACTCCTCACCTGGCTACCCCCAGCTTGGTCACTCCTCACCTGGCTACCCCCAGCTTGGTCACTCCTCACCTGGCTACCCCCAGCTTGGTCACTCCTCACCTGGCTACCCCCAGCTTGGTCACTCCTCACCTGGCTACCCCCAGCTTGGTCACTCCTCACCTGGCTACCCCCACCTTGGCCACTCCTCACCTGGCTACCCCCAGCTTGGTCACTCCTCACCTGGCTACCCCCAGCTTGGTCACTCCTCACCTGGCTACCCCCAGCTTGGTCACTCCTCACCTGGCTACCCCCAGCTTGGTCACTCCTCACCTGGCTACCCCCAGCTTGGTCACTCCTCACCTGGCTACCCCCAGCTTGGTCACTCCTCACCTGGCTACCCCCAGCTTGGTCACTCCTCACCTGGCTACCCCCAGCTTGGTCACTCCTCACCTGGCTACCCCCAGCTTGGTCACTCCTCACCTGGCTACCCCGAGCTTGGTCACTCCTCACCTGGCTACCCCCAGCTTGGTCACTCCTCACCTGGCTACCCCCAGCTTGGTCACTCCTCACCTGGCTACCCCCAGCTTGGTCACTCCTCACCTGGCTACCCCCAGCTTGGTCACTTCTCACCTGGCTACCCCCAACTTGGTCACTCACCTGGCTACCCCCAGCTTGGCCACTCCTCACCTGGCTACCCCCAGCTTGGCCACTCCTCACCTGGCTACCCCCAGCTTGGCCACTCCTCACCTGGCTACCCCCAGCTTTGTCACTCCTCACCTGGCTACCCCGAGCTTGGCCACTCCTCACCTGGCTACCCCCAGCTTGGTCACTCCTCACCTGGCTACCCCCAGATTGGCCACTCCTCACCTGGCTACCCCCAGCTTGGTCACTCCTCACCTGGCTACCCCCAGCTTGGCCACTCCTCACCTGGCTACCCCTAGCTTGGCCACTCCTCACCTGGCTACCCCCAGCTTGGCCACTCCTCACCTGGCTACCCCCAGCTTGGTCACTCCTCACCTGGCTACCCCCAGCTTGGCCACTCCTCACCTGGCTACCCCCAGCTTGGCCACTCCTCACCTGGCTACCCCCAGCTTGGCCACTCCTCACCTGGCTACCCCCAACTTGACCACTCCTCATCTGACCACCCCCAGCTTGGCCACTCCTCACCTGGTTACCCCCAGCTTGGCCACTCCTCACCTGGCTACCCCCAGCTTGGCCACTCCTCACCTAGCTACCCCCAGCTTGGCCACTCCTCACCTGGCTACCCCCAGCTTGGCCACTCCTCACGTGGCTACCCCCAGCTTGGCCACTCCTCACGTGGCTACCCCCAGCTTGGCCACTCCTCACCTGGCTACCCCCAACTTGGCCACTCCTCACCTGGCTACCCCCAGCTTGGCCAATCCTCACCTAGCTACCCCCAGCTTGGCCACTCCTCACCTGGCTACCCCCAGCTTGGCCACTCCTCACCTGGCTACCCCCAGCTTGGCCACTCCTCACCTGGCTACCCCCAGCTTGGCCACTCCTCACCTGGCTACCCCAGCTTGGCCACTCCTTACCTGGCTACCCCCAGCTTGGCCACTCCTCAATTGACAACCGCCAGCTTGGTCACTCCTCACGTCGCTACCCCCAGCTTGGCCACTCCTCACCTGGCTACCCCCAACTTGGCCACTCCTCACCTGGCTACCCCCAGCTTGGCCAATCCTCACCTAGCTACCCCCAGCTTGGCCACTCCTCACCTGGCTACCCCCAGCTTGGCCACTCCTCACCTGGCTACCCCCAGCTTGGCCACTCCTCACCTGGCTACCCCCAGCTTGGCCACTCCTCACCTGGCTACCCCAGCTTGGCCACTCCTTACCTGGCTACCCCCAGCTTGGCCACTCCTCAATTGACCACCGCCAGCTTGGTCACTCCTCACCTGGCTACCCCCAGTTTGGCCACTCCTCACCTGGCTACCCCCAGCTTGGCCACTACTCACGTGGCTACCCCCAGCTTGGCCACTCCTCACCTGGCTACCCCCAGCTTGGCCACTCCTCACCTGGCTACCCCCAGCTTGGCCACTCTTCACCTGGCTACCCCCACCTTGGCCACTCCTCACCTGGTTACCCCCAGCTTGGCCACTCCTCACCTGGCTACCCCGAGCTTGGCCACTCCTCACCTGGCCACCTCAGCTTGGCCACTCCTCACCTGGCTATCCCCACCTAGACCACTCCTCACCTGACCATCCCCAGCTTGGCCACTCCTCACCTGGCCACCCCAGCTTGGCCACTCCTCGCCTGGCCAATTGACAGTGCTCACAATAATTCCACAACATATAATCTACAACATAAAACTGCACAACTTGATCTCATAAATGTATAAGCAAATCCGCTTAATATATTGTTGTGTCCTACTTTTATGCAAATTTCTCTCTGCAACTGGAACCTCCCGGCTCAGCCTTATCATCAGGAATTGTCTTAGCATGATATATATATATATATATATATATATATATATATATATATATATATATATATATATATATATATATATATATATATATATACACACTTTACCTTTCACATACCTTTCATAAGGTTAAAGAGTTTTTCTACTCACGGAGCCTTGTCATGGGCCAGGATCGTCTGGTGCTTGCCTGGTCAACCAGGCTGCTGCTGTTGTTGGCCCGCTGCCCCGCATATCCATCACAGCCTGCTTGATCTGGTACCTGGTAAAGATACTTGTCCAGTTTCCTCGTGAAGACTTCTGCACTTGTCCAGCAGTGTTTCTGGTATCTTCTGGTAAGATACTCAATAATCTGAGACCACGAATGTTGATATAGTGTTCCCTTGTTGTGCTCACTGCACCCTTGCTTTTCAATGGTTTTATCTTCCTCCAATATCTCTCGCTCCAGTATGTTGTTATGACGAGTACATATTTAAGACTATAAGCGCCCACTATTTAAAAACTTAACTGAAATACTTGAAACAACGAGACTAAAATCTTGTGGGTCTGAAACAGCCATTTTGGCTGAAACATCGGCAATGTAGCGTAGTATATAGTGGACAGGCGGCGGCCCTCCCACATGATCAAGAATGTAAGAACACAGAACACCGAGGCTTAGAGGCTAATAAAAGTCATTTATGAGGTGGCCGCCTGGTAAAGGTGCGCCTTTTACTTCCTGCGAGTTTTATATGCGAGGGCGCGGCGCTGTCTTGTTAAATGAGCCCTTCCTCAAGCACTCGATATATAATTACGGCAGAGAATGCTGATATTGTATTACGATGTTCTGATCTTATTTTCTGTGAGCTCCAATGTTGTACCCAGAGTCTGGGAGAGAGAGATACATAGACTGGGTATGAGGGCATGATTTGCGAGGTTTCATCGGGACTTTTGTTTCGCTCAGGGTGGAGCTCTTGTTGCGACTACGTTTCGCTCAGGCAAGAGTGCTACCAAGTTTACTTTTGTCTCTTTATAGCCATACCTAGTGACATTAAGCTCTGATATCCTGAGTCACGAAAAAAGCGTTGGGCCCAGCATGTTACCATGGGGAGGAACTAGCCAGCTCTCCATGATAGGGACTACCTAGCCCCTCGTAGCTGGGACTAGCAGTGCGTGTTGACCCCCCGGCAGGAGGTAACATCTGACCTATGCCCCCCCCATCCCTCACCCGCTGCCTAGGTGACCCTTGACCCAACACACAGCCCCCCTCCCACCACCTCTGACCCCGTCACCACCTGCCCGGGGACGCACACACACACACACACTCCCGGAATTCAATTATTATGCCATTGTGGCCGAGGTATGGCGGCCGCGCAGATCTAAATACGGAAATAGGTTACGTAGTGCAGAATATGGCGCGTCATTGTGATGCTGTAGCTTCAACGGTGATTTTTATTGTACATTCAGAAACAACCACCGCATTTCGACATTTCCAAATTTCGACATTGACGCGCTTTTAAGGCGAAACAATCACATATACATGGCGTTTCAAAATGATATACCTAATTTCAAAGCAGTGTGCTCTGAAACTAGGTCCATCTATTTGAAACCCACTGTATATGGGCCCATAAAAGCATTTTTGGATTTTTTTATGCGCCGTTGTGAGCATTTTGAGTGAAAAGAGCGTTAACAAAAGTAAATTATGTATTGTAACACTAACTTGAAATATAAAAAGATCGAACTGATTTTAAGTGAACATGGGAAAGAGGTGATAGATGAAACGTGTGTGGCAGAGGTTGACTGCAAGCAACACTGTATCACTGTCGTTATTGCACGAGCCTGTCTGCAGGTAACAACACTGTTGTTTCAACACCTACCACTACAATACTTACCATTGATCAACACAACATCTCCCGCAACACCCGCCACCGAGAGACAACCACAACACACTCCTGCTTACCCTTCCCAGCATCCCAAGCATCACCAAGTATCATCTCAGAGATGTCAAAACAATTATTCGATCTACAGAACATTACAATAAATTCTTTGGGTTCAGCGCTTGTTTTTTTTAATAATAATAATAATAATAATAATAATAATAATAATAATAATAATAATAATAATAATAATAATAATAATAATAATAATAATAATAAATTCCTCACAGCAGTGAGATATATCATAGATAACTATCTATGATATATCTCACTATTGTGAATGTTATCTTAACCACGTGTCTGTTGAAAACTTTAATATTATTAAGTACATTAACTGAATGCTGGTGAATGTGTGTTTCTTTTTTTGGGGTCACCCTATCTTAGTGGAAGACAACCAGTGGGTTAAAAAAAAAAACTCCGTGGTCCTATATAATTTTAATAACATAACGTATGTTACCTACATGTGCAACATGTGATACTACCTACATGTGGAACATGTGATACTACCTACATGTGCAACATGTGATACTACCTACATGTGCAACATGTGATACTACCTACATGTGCAACATGTGATACTACCTACATGTGCAACATGTGATACTACCTACATGTGCAACATGTGATACTACCTACATGTGCAACATGTGATACTACCTACATGTGCAACATGTGATACTACCCACATGTGCAACATGTGATACTACCTACATGTGAAACATGTGATACTACCTACATGTGCAACACGGGATACTACCTACAAGTGCAACATGCATGTGATACTAACTACATGTGCAACATAACATGTGATACTATCTACATGTGCAACATGTGATACTACCTACATGTACAACATAACATGTGATACTACCTACATGTGCAACATAACATGTGATACTACCTACATGTGCAACATAACATGTGATACTACCTACATGTCCAACATAACATGTGATACTACCTACATGTGTAACATGTGATACTACCTACATGTGCAACATAACATGTGATACTACTTAGATGTGCAACATAACATGTGATACTACCTACATGTGTAACATGTGATACTACCTACATGTGTAACATGTGATACTGCCTACATGTGTAACATGTGATACTACCTACATGTGCAACATAACATGTGATACTACCTGCATGTGCAACATAACATGTGATACTACCTACAAGTGCAACATAACATGTGATACTACCTACATGTGCAACATACATGTGATACTACCTACATGAACAACATAACATGTGATACTACCTACATGTGCAACATAACATGTGATACTACCTACATGTGCAACATACATGTGATACTACCTACATGTGCAACATAACATGTGATACTACCTACATGTGCAACATACATGTGATACTACCTACATGTGCAACATGTGATACTACCTACAAGTGCAACATAACATGTGATACTACCTTCATGTGCAGCATACATGTGATACTACCTACATGTGCAACATAACATGTGATACTACCTACAAGTGCAACATAACATGTGATACTACCTACATGTGCAACATAACATGTGATACTACCTACAAGTGCAACATAACATGTGATACTACCTACATGTGCAACATAACATGTGATACTACCTACATGTGCAGCATAACATGTGATACTACCTACATGTGCAACATAACATGTGATACTACCTACATGTGCAACATAACATGTGATACTACCTACAAGTGCAACATAACATGTGATACTACCTACATGTGCAACATAACATGTGATACTACCTACATGTGCAAAATGTGATACTACCTACATGTGCAACATAACACGTGATACTACCTACATGTGCAGCATAACATGTGATACTACCTACATGTGCAACATAACATGTGATACTACCTACATGTGTAACATGTGATACTACCTACATGTACAACATGTGACACTACCTACATGTGCAACATGTGATACTACCTACATGTGCAACATAACATGTGATACTACCTACATGTGCAACATGTGATACTACCTACATGTGCAACATGTGATACTACCTACATGTGCAACATAACATGTGATGCTACCTACATGTGCAACATAACATGTGATACTACCTACATGTACAACATAACATGTCATACAACCTACATGTGCAACATAACATGTGATACTACCTACATGTGCAACATAACATGTGATACAACCTACACGTGCAACATAACATGTGATACTACCTACATGTGCAACATAACATGTGATACTACGTACATGTACAACATAACATGTGATACAACCTACATGTGCAACATAACATGTGATACTACCTACATGTGCAACATAACATGTGATACTACCTACATGCACATCATAACATGTGATACAACCTACACGTGCAACATGTGATACTACCTACATGTGCAACATAGCATGTGATACAACCTACATGTGCAACATGTGATACTACCTACATGTGCAACGTAACATGTGATACTACCTACACGTGCAACATAACATGTGATACTACCTACATGTGCAACATGTGATACTACCTACATGTACAACATAGCATGTGATACTACCTAGATGTGGAACATAACATGTGATACTACCTACATGTGCAACACAACATGTGATACTACCTACATGTGCAACATGTGATACTACCTACATGTGCAACATAACATGTGATACTACCTACAAGTGCAACATAACATGTGATACTACCTTCATGTGCAGCATACATGTGATACTACCTATATATGCAACATAACATGTGATACTACCTACATGTGCAACATGTGATACTACCTACATGTGCAACGTAACATGTGATACTACCTACATGTGCAACGTAACATGTGATACTACCTACATGTGCAACATAACATGTGATACTACCTACATGTACAACATAACATGTGATACTACCTACATGTACAACATAACATGTGATACTACCTACATGTACAACATAACATGTGATACTACCTACATGTACAACATAACATGTGATACTACCTACATGTGCAACATAACATGTGATACTACCTACATGTACAACATAACATGTGATACTACCTACATGTACAACATAACATGTGATACTACCTACATGTACAACATAACATGTGATACTACCTACATGTGCAACATAACATGTGATACTACCTACATGAACAACATAACATGTGATACTACCTACATTTGCAACATAACATGTGATACTACCTACATGAACAACATAACATGTGATACTACCTACATTTGCAACATAACATGTGATACTACCTACATGAACAACATAACATGTGATACTACCTACATGTGCAACATAACATGTGATACTACCTACATGAACAACATAACATGTGATACTACCTACATTTGCAACATAACATGTGATACTACCTACATGAACAACATAACATGTGATACTACCTACATTTGCAACATAACATGTGATACTACCTACATGTACAACATAACATGTGATACTACCTACATGTGCAACATAACATGTGATACTACGTACATGTACAACATAACATGTGATACAACCTACATGTGCAACATAACATGTGATACTACCTACATGTGCAACATAACATGTGATACTACCTACATGTGCAACATAACATGTGATACTACCTACATGTGCAACATGTGATACTACCTACATGTACAACATAACATGTGATACTACCTACAAGTGCAACATAACATGTGATACTACCTACATATGCAACATAACATGTGATACTACCTACATGTGCAACATATGATACTACCTACATGTGCAACATAACATGTGATACTACCTACATGTACAACATGTGATACTACCTACATGTGCAACATATGATACTACCTTCATGTGCAACATAACATGTGATACTACCTACATGTGCAATATAACATGTGATACTACCTACATGTGCAACATGTGATACTACCTACATGTACAACATAACATGTGATACTACCTACATGTGCAACATAACATGTGATACTACCTACATGTGCAACATATGATACTACCTACATGTGCAACATAACATGTGATACTACCTACATGTACAACATGTGTTACTACCTACATGTGCAACATATGATACTACCTTCATGTGCAACATAACATGTGATACTACCTACATGTGCAACATAACATATACGATGTAACATGAGAGTGTAGCTCGTGCAACACCAGGTACACCAACAATGTACAGTAAGCGTACTAATTCGTGCTTAAAAAAAGTTTTGTGGTGCAGAAGCTTGGTGTGTCAGAGGATGGGCTTGGTCACTGCTGGAACAACACTTTGGAACTAATCCCAAGATTGGCCTTTTCCCTAGTCACGCCGGCTGCCCACCTCCCGTGAGCACGCCCACTCCCACACCAGCTGCTGCTGGTCGCTACACGCCCACTCCCACACCAGCTGCTGATACTGGCCTCTGTGAAGCACTCCAACACCAGCTGGTGCCGCCGGATGCTATGCCCACTCCCTCATATTTCAACATCCTCCCCCGCCCCCCCTCCACACACACTGACAAACTTGCCTGCCTTCATATAAGCCCAAACCTGTCCGATAACTACCCACAGACATCATTCACACGATAACGCTTTCTAAATGTCCATCTCACACACACACACACACACACACACACACACACACACACACACACACACACACACACACACACACTATGACTCGCTATGACTCGACCCCTGCAACCACATATAGGGGAGTACACACACACACACACACGCACACACACACACACACAGGGATCAACATGGGCCGTGACATTTAAACAAACAGAAAGGGCGGATCCCAATAACCTCCTGGACCAGACCGCCTGCTACTCAATTTTTCATCCAGGACTGTTTAAAAACTTTATATACCATCGGGAGTAGTCTGTTCCAGGGCTACCCTCCCGGTAGCCCCACAACGTGCGTTGCTACTTCGAATGGAAGCACCATATTGTTCATTGGATCACTGTACCGTTGTTAGTGGATCACTGTGTCGTTGTTAGTGGACCATTGTACTGTTAGGAGTTTACCACGCAACTGTTGTCCAACCAGGATCCTGTCGATAAACTGCTAACAGTTCATTTGGTAATCTTTCCCTGTTCTGCTGGCAGTTTAATACATTTGTGTTGTCAGTCATTAGTGTTGTTAGTCTTCCTAGGATATTGTTGTCAGTCTTTCTAGGTCACTGCTGCTAGTCTAACAAGGTTAGTGTTGTCAGTCTCCCTAGATGAATGTTAGTAGTCGTCCTAGACGACTGGTGGCACTTGACTAAGTCATTCCTGGAAGTCAGCTGGAGTACTAACTGACCAAAGGGTGTAACACGGACATATTCCTGGACAAATTCACGATTACACGAACAAAAGGACAAATACGTGGACACGTATACAAGTACACGGACCAAAATACTACTATTCAGAGCATGCTTTCATCCAGAGAACGTTTCGCTCATGGCTTTAAGAAAAAAACAGCAGTACCTCGAGCAAAACGCTTTGCAAATCTCATGCTCAAAGGTAATCATAGTTTAAACTTTGGTTATCAAAGCTAGTTGGGTTATCAAAAACTAGTTGGGTTATCAAAGGCTAGTTGGGTTATCAAAGGCTAGTTGGGTTATCAAAGCTAACTCGAGCACAGGTTAGGCAAATATCTCAGTTTGCGTGTAAGAAGAACCTGCCTAGTATGGGTCAATGGACCTACCGAAGTATTCCTCCATTTTGATTTACGTTCCTGTGTTCAAATAAAGATTTCTTTATTTTTATTCTGAAGACTTGTGACTTTGTCCACTTAGCTACGACACAGTTGGTGCCTGTGAGCACCTTTGTCACAACTCTCACCTCTATATGAACGACGTACTTTCATAATTCCAGAAACTTGAAGAGCAGTTAACTATGGTGAGTTTTGGATATTTTAGATGATTGTAGGTTGATAATCAGTCAGTATTGTAGGTGATTGTAGGTTGATAATCAGTAAGTATTGTGGGTGATTGTAGGTTGATAATCAGTCAGTATTGTGGGTGATTGTAGGTTGATAATCAGTCAGTATTGTGGGTGATTGTAGGTTGATAATCAGTCAGTATTGTAGGTGATTGTAGGTTGATAATCAGTCAGTATTGTGGGTGATTGTAAGTTGATAATCAGTCAGTATTGTGGGTGATTGTAGGTTGATAATCAGTCAGTGTTGTGGGTGATTGTAGGTTGATAATCAGTCAGTATTGTAGGTGATTGTAGGTTGATAATCAGTCAGTATTGTAGGTGATTGTAGGTTGATAATCAGTCAGTATTGTGGGTGATTGTAGGTTGATAATCAGTCAGTATTGTGGGTGATTGTAGGTTGATAATCAGTCAGTATTGTAGGTGATTGTAGGTTGATAATCAGTCAGTATTGTGGGTGATTGTAGGTTGATAATCGGTCAGTATTGTAGAATGATAATCCTATTTCACATATGTTGTATGATCCCTAAGGGTTTAGTGCTTCCCTGCGAAAAGAATAATTCCTATAATTTGAATTAGTAGTAGAAGTAATAGTAGTAGCTATTAGTATTAGTAGTATTAGTAGTAGTAGTAATAGTAGCAGTGGCAATAATAATAATAATAATAATAATAATAATAATAATAATAATAATAATAATAATAATAATAATAATAATAATAATACTTGTTTTTGTAGTAATAACAGTATTATAATCACAAATATTGAATATATTTGGGATATTTGATCCACTGAATATATTCAGGGTACTTAATCCACTGGAAGTATGAAGAAGGTGCGAACCACTGAATATATCAAGCCGTAAACTCACCTATCATGCAAGATCAACTTTCAACTGCCGTCATTCAACTTTCTAGTGTAAGGGTTGACCAGGTATTAGATTTTTTTTTCTGTGAAGAGAGATTGAAAAGAAATTTTTTCATCATTTCGAGTCTTTTTGAATGATACGGAAAAAAAAATCGATTCCCAAATGCAACACCTGGGGAAAAATTCCCAAGTGTTGAGTGTCTTATTTGTCTTCGTGAAAGGTGTTGCTTATGGTATTGTCGCACACGCAACACGACTCAGCTGGAAAGGTCGAAGTATCGAATAAAGTCACATTTCGTGAAGCACGTTTTGTCCTCTTTAAAATGGCTACATCCATTAACAGGTTAAACGAAAACTTGATGTCAGTCAACAAAATGGGTTCAACGAGTGACTGTTTATGGGAAAAATCAGCTCTAGACGCAGGTGATGGGTGACGCTAATGACGGTCTCCCCTCCGTCTCCCACCCCATCTCTCTCCCCTCCCATTCCCTCCCTTCCAATATGTAATTGGTGTGTTGGCAGATTAAACCAATCCATCACAGCTTTTCCAGCTTCCTCTGTGCTCTTTGTGGCCATCAGTAATGGATGGCGAGCATCACTCACCAAAGCCACGAAAACAAACGTAACGAAACTCCAGTATATTTATTTCCCCCATATACTCCGCAGAAATATACAACACAACCCATTACGCTGGAATAATAGTTTACTCGGTGTATGCACCCAATGTATTATAATTTATTACTGTGGTTTTTATTAGTATTTATTTGCAAGTGTTCACACGGCGTTGAGCCGACCGCGTCACTGTTCCATTTTGCTATCGAAATTAGCGCATAGCATTGGGCTACCCTAATCTATATATCTT
This sequence comes from Cherax quadricarinatus, assembly GCF_038502225.1. Classification (NCBI taxonomy): domain Eukaryota; kingdom Metazoa; phylum Arthropoda; class Malacostraca; order Decapoda; family Parastacidae; genus Cherax; species Cherax quadricarinatus. The sequence goes on from NC_091316.1 coordinate 3,877,722, forward strand.
TTGCAAAGTTAGGACAAGAACTGTGTTTATCTAACACCTGTCACACAGGAGTGGTTTTCCCTGTCATATTCCAACACACAGCAATATGACAGGTAAATGAAATGTGTCAACCTGGGCTCGGAGACACAGCAAAGGTAACATTTATTATTATTATTATTATTATTATTATTATTATTATTATTATTATTATTATTATTATTATTATTATTATTATTATAGGGAAGGTACATGACTGGTTTACTAATGCATGATACAAGAAAAAAGATTTTAGAAGGTTGGTACTGAAAGGAGAGGAGGAGAGCGAGGCTCAGGTTACCATAAGAAAACAAAGATAATTTCTTGAATCGAGAACTTTGGGTCGTTTTAAATATAGTCTGGAAGGGTGTACGAGTGGTGTGGTAGGCTGTGAGATGGACCTACCAGGCATGTCCTACCTGTTGCAACTCTGGTAACAATGCATAGCTCCTGATGAAGCATGGAAAAGCGAAAGGCCTAATGCCAGTGTTGTCCATCCCTTAGTGGCTTGTTTATCATTGTTGAAATTACCATAGTATTACTGGCTAATTTTCACTCTATTATATATATACCAGTGACCACAAAAACACGATAGCTTAAGAAATTTCACACACACTAGAAAAAATTAAAATTATGGTCGAAGAAAAGATATATCCTTCATTTAGCGTCTTACGATTTCGTAAGATTCCCAAACTGAAATCCCGGCTGCGTTTCTGGCTGATATGCACACCACTGAGCAGTCGATAGGCTTTAAACCTAACAAAAACTGATAAATGAAACGCATTCAGAGTGTTTATATACACTTACACATCTTTCTTCTTCTTTCAACGCACCGGCCGCATCCCACCGAGGCAGGGTGGCCCAAAAAGAAAAAAAAAGTTCCTAACCCCTTCCTCCTGGCATTTTAGTCGCCTCCTACGACACGTATGGCTTATGGAGGAAGAATTCTGTTCCACTTCTCCATGGAGAATACTTACACATATGCATACATATTTATATATTTTACACATATGCATACATAGATATTTTACTGAATTGTATTGTTTCCTTAGCGTTCATTGAGGTAGAGGGGGCTGGGCTTATGGAATGAAGGGGCACCCTTGTTGAATCACGCAGCGACCGAAATGCATCCATTATTATTATTATTATTATTATTATTATTATTATTATTATTATTACTATTATTATTATTATTATTATTATTATTATTATTATTATTATTATTATCATTGGGAAGCGCTAGACTCGTAGGGATTATACAGCGCCTGTGGAAGAGGGGGGGGGCATGATGGAGGACGTTCAGGCTCAGTGCAGGAAACTGGAGCACAGATCCAATTCCCTGGATCAAGAGCCCCTCACCAGCATCAAGGAACCTCCCTATAAGGGCGAAATGTAAATTTTCCACCAAGGTAATGTGACCCAAAAGAAAGAAAACACGTTAACCATCATTCACTCCCCAGCTATCTCTCCAGCAGGGCACCGACATCATCCGAAGGTGAACCAATGATCCTCAACACGTCTCCCAGATGACATTTAAAAGTACAGGCCTTGTACGCCCTACTTTCCAGTCTGGTTCACGGCCATTTAGACGTGTAGAATTTTGCCTCGATTTTATGAACGTCGTTATATGCTTTAAAAAAATCATTTTATTTTCATATTTACTAAATACACATAAATATTATGTTAATTTATCAAGTAAAAACTGATGAAGAAAAGCATTTATGGCTGGAAGACAGTGTGCTGATATGCCTGGCTGATCTAGACACTTGGACCACAACAGACATCGTCTCACTCGTAGAAGATAAACTTCAAGCGAAACGTTGTCTTATTTAAGGCTTTCCCTGCCCGAAATGTCGCTTCATCAACTGAAACTTATTCTCTAGATTACATTTTGACGGTAAAAGCGAGACAAACTTTTATTATATCATAAAAAAATAAAAAAAAATAGATGGTATACCTGGCCTCAGCTGTACCGTAAGTGAGGATAAAGAGATTAATCCCGTCTTATTACTTATTACTTATTTATTTACGTCTTCCTTCCGAGGATACAGAATTTATTTACGTCTTCCTTCCGAGGATACAGTATTTATTTACGTCTTCCTTCCGAGGATACAGCATTTATTTACGTCTTACCCACGAGGACACAGTATTGATGTAGGTCAAGCAACACTCACGTCATCACTGACATTTGGGCTGACATTCGTCTCCATCTATCATATCTATCAACTAATATGATCGTGCTTTTCATGTATTGATAGATTCGCTCTAGTGACGTTTAAAGGTTAATGGAGGAGCTTTCTCTCTCTCTCTCTCTCTCTCTCTCTCTCTCTCTCTCTCTCTCTCTCTCTCTCTCTCTCTCTCTCTCTCTCTCTCTCTAACAAAAAAACCACAAGTGAAAAATTCAATCCGTCAGGAACACAACAGGAAGAGTGCAGGAACATACTAAACAAGAACACGAGTGAAGTAAAAGGACACAAGTGCAACTAATGTGACATTTATTGTGGCAACGTTTCGCTCTCCAGGAGCTTTATCAAGCCATTACAAACATGTACGAATTATTTGCTTCTCCATATTGTATTATTTTTGTTACTACTACTACTACTACTACTACTACTACCACTAGTGAACATCGAAATGTTACCTCACTAGTATTGCACCTCACTCAGAGCCTTTATATACCCTCTGTGTCCATGTATTGTTTGTAATGGCTTGATAAAGCTCCTGGAGAGCGAAACGTTGCCACAATAAATGTCACATTAGTTGCACTTGTGTCCTTTTACTTTACATATTGTCAGTAATTCTACCAACTTTATTACAACACGAGTGAAAAATAACACAGGAGAACAATAACACAAAGCAAGAGAACAAGGATATGAGTGAAAAAGACGAGTGAACTAAAGCACAGAACAAGCACACGGAAAGTAAGTGAACAAATTCACATTCAGTAGAACATTCAGACTAACAGTGACGTGGAGAGTATAAGTATCAGTATCAGTAATATTAGTATCAGTGAATATCAATATCAGTGATTATCAGTATCAGTGAATATTAGTATCAGTGAATATCAGTAATATTAGTAACAGTGAATATCAGTAATATTAGTATCAGTGAATATCAATATCAGTGAATATCAGTATCAGTGAATATAATTACCAGTGAATATCAGTATCAGTGAGTACCAGTATCAGTAAGCATGAGTATCAGTGAATGAGTAAGGATGGAAAGAAGGAGGATCGAAGAGTAAATGAGGCACTGCGATAAAAACGGGATGGTGATGAAAGTGAGTTGGCAGAAAACAAAAATAAGTTAGTGATGAATGAAGGAAAGTGAGCTAACAGTGAGTGCATGAGAGTTAGCAGTGAATGTATGAGAGTTAGCAGTGAATGTATGAGAGTTAGCAGCGAATGTATGAGAGTTAGCAGTGAATGTATGAGAGTTAGCAGCGAATGTATGAGAGTTAGCAGTGAATGTATGAGAGTTAGCAGTGAATGTATGAGAGTTAGCAGTGAATGTATGAGAGTTAGCAGTGAATGTATGAGAGTTAGCAGCGAATGTATGAGAGTTAGCAGCGAATGTATGAGAGTTAGCAGTGAATGTATGAGAGTTAGCAGTGAATGTATGAGAGTTAGCAGCGAATGTATGAGAGTTAGCAGTGAATGTATGAGAGTTAGCAGCGAATGTATGAGAGTTAGCAGTGAATGTATGAGAGTTAGCAGTGAATGTATGAGAGTTAGCAGTGAATGTATGAGAGTTAGCAGTGAATGTATGAGAGTTAGCAGCGAATGTATGAGAGTTAGCAGCGAATGTATGAGAGTTAGCAGTGAATGTATGAGAGTTAGCAGTGAATGTATGAGAGTTAGCAGTGAATGTATGAGAGTTAGCAGTGAATGTATGAGAGTTAGCAGTGAATGTATGAGAGTTAGCAGTGAATGTATGAGAGTTAGCAGTGAATGTATGAGAGTTAGCAGTGAATGTATGAGAGTTAGCAGTGAATGTATGAGAGTTAGCAGTGAATGTATGAGAGTTAGCAGCGAATGTATGAGAGTTAGCAGTGAATGTATGAGAGTTAGCAGTGAATGTATGAGAGTTAGCAGTGAATGCATGAGAGTTAGCAGTGAATGTATGAGAGTTAGCAGTGAATGTATGAGAGTTAGCAGTGAATGTATGAGAGTTAGCAGTGAATGTATGAGAGTTAGCAGTGAATGTATGAGAGTTAGCAGTGAATGTATGAGACTTAGCAGTGAATGTATGAGAGTTAGCAGCGAATGTATGAGAGTTAGCAGCGAATGTATGAGAGTTAGCAGCGAATGTATGAGAGTTAGCAGTGAATGTATGAGAGTTAGCAGCGAATGTATGAGAGTTAGCAGCGAATGTATGAGAGTTAGCAGCGAATGTATGAGAGTTAGCAGTGAATGTATGAGAGTTAGCAGTGAATGTATGAGAGTTAGCAGTGAATGTATGAGAGTTAGCAGCGAATGTATGAGAGTTAGCAGCGAATGTATGAGAGTTAGAAGTGAATGCATGAGAGTTAGCAGTGAATGTATGAGAGTTAGCAGTGAATGTATGAGAGTTAGCAGTGAATGTATGAGAGTTAGCAGCGAATGTATGAGAGTTAGCAGCGAATGTATGAGAGTTAGCAGCGAATGTATGAGAGTTAGCAGTGAATGTATGAGAGTTAGCAGTGAATGTATGAGAGTTAGCAGTGAATGTATGAGAGTTAGCAGCGAATGTATGAGAGTTAGCAGCGAATGTATGAGAGTTAGCAGCGAATGTATGAGAGTTAGCAGCGAATGTATGAGAGTTAGCAGCGAATGTATGAGAGTTAGCAGTGAATGTATGAGAGTTAGCAGTGAATGTATGAGAGTTAGCAGCGAATGTATGAGAGTTAGCAGCGAATGTATGAGAGTTAGAAGTGAATGCATGAGAGTTAGCAGTGAATGTATGAGAGTTAGCAGTGAATGTATGAGAGTTAGCAGCGAATGTATGAGAGTTAGCAGCGAATGTATGAGAGTTAGCAGCGAATGTATGAGAGTTAGAAGTGAATGCATGAGAGTTAGCAGTGAATGTATGAGAGTTAGCAGTGAATGTATGAGAGTTAGCAGCGAATGTATGAGAGTTAGCAGCGAATGTATGAGAGTTAGCAGCGAATGTATGAGAGTTAGCAGCGAATGTATGAGAGTTAGCAGCGAATGTATGAGAGTTAGCAGCGAATGTATGAGAGTTAGCAGCGAATGTATGAGAGTTAGCAGTGAATGTATGAGAGTTAGCAGCGAATGTATGAGAGTTAGCAGCGAATGTATGAGAGTTAGCAGCGAATGTATGAGAGTTAGCAGTGAATGTATGAGAGTTAGCAGCGAATGTATGAGAGTTAGCAGTGAATGTATGAGAGTTAGCAGCGAATGTATGAGAGTTAGCAGTGAATGTATGAGAGTTAGCAGTGAATGAGGTTTAGTGAATTAGCAGTGAATGTCACTCGTTTCTAAAAAACAATTGCATCCACAGTCTTAATTCTCAGTATTTTATCCACTAGATCATAAACTAGTGGAATTCTCACGTGAACTTCATAACTCACACACTTAAATTTTTATCTATATTAAACCTCAACTGAAGGTCTGTATTGTCATTTACAGCAAACACTTCAAACTGTTTCATTGTACCTTCCTTAACAGCCACTCACTTCCCATTTTTAAGTCTCCCAAAACAACTAGTGTCTCACTGTATGCTCTAAGGCGGACGAGCAGAAATACGAAACAATGCTACTCAAACCTGCGGAGGATCGAAGCTCAGGCATCTGAGCAGACGTCAAGTGTTTCGGTGATACAAAATACATATTCTTAAATTTCGACCCGAGTGCAGACAAACGTAAGAAATCACTGCATTACTTTTGTGGCATCACTGACGCTAGTTCACCTAAATTCTGTTAACTCAGACGCAGGAGCTACAGCAACTGGGAAGCATCTGCATATCATACACAGTATAAAGGATAGCGATCATGCGCTCTCATTTTCCTGAAGAACTTCCCAATACTCTCCTAGACACCAAAAGAAATTCCTTTCACATTTCGCAGCATTGTGTTGCACCCACAACCTCTTCACCTTTCAAGAGTTTCCTCAGACTCCCACCAAGCAGCTTGCCTCTCAGTTTGCTATCAAGTATCCCGAGGTACGTTCCGCCTTCCTACCAAGAATGTTGCAAGGGAAATTGATATCGTGGAGCCTCAGCAAGCAGGCACTACCCAGCCTCACCTCCCACTAACTTCCCTTGTTTGTGGCACCAATATATTTCACTCGCAGACATTTCCTCTCTTCTCCTTACTGACATATTAAAATACGTACACATTGTGTTGTAAACTTTCTTTCTCTTTGCTCTCTTATATATATATATATATATATATATATATATATATATATATATATATATATATATATATATATATATATATATATATATATATATAAATAAATAAATATATATATATATATATATATATATATATATACATGTATATATATTATATATATATATATATACATGTATATATATTATATATATATATATATTTGGTAGGGTGTGCAAAAGAAGAAAATTAAAGGTGAATACAGGAAAGAGTAAGGTTATGAGGATAACAAAAAGATTAGGTGATGAAAAGATTGGATATCAGATTGGAGGGAGAGAGTATGGAGGAGGTGAATGTATTCAGATATTTGGGAGTGGACGTGTCAGCGGATGGGTCTATGAAAGATGAGGTGAATCATAGAATTGATGAGGGGAAAAGGGTGAATGGTGCACTTAGGAGTCTGTGGAGACAAAGAACTTTGTCCTTGGAGGCAAAGAGGGGAATGTATGAGAGTATAGTTTTACCAACGCTCTTATATGGGTGTGAAGCATGGGTGATGAATGTTGCAGCGAGGAGAAGGCTGGAGGCAGTGGAGATGTCATGTCTGAGGGCAATGTGTGGTGTGAATATAATGCAGAGAATTCGTAGTTTGGAAGTTAGGAGGATGTGCGGGATTACCAAAACTGTTGTCCACAGGGCTGAGGAAGGGTTGTTGAGGTGGTTCGGACATGTAGAGAGAATGGAGAAAAACAGAATGACTTCAAGAGTGTATCAGTCTGTAGTGGAAGGAAGGCGGGGTAGGGGTCGGCCTAGGAAAGGTTGGAGGGAGGGGGTAAAGGAGGTTTTGTGTGCGAGGGGCTTGGACTTCCAGCAGGCATGCGTGAGCGTGTTTGATAGGAGTGAATGGAGACAAATGGTTTTTAATACTTGACGTGCTGTTGGAGTGTGAACAAAGTAACATTTATGAAGGGATTCAGGGAAACCGGCAGGCCGGACTTGAGTCCTGGGGATGGGAAGTACAGTGCCTGCACTCTGAAGGAGGGGTGTTAATGTTGCAGTTTAAAAACTGTAGTGTAAAGCACCCTTCTGGCAAGACAGTGATGGAGTGAATGATGGTGAAAGTTTTTCTTTTTCGGGCCACCCTGCCTTGGTGGGAATCGGCCAGTGTAATAATAAATATATATATATATATATATATATATATATATATATATATATATATATATATATATATATATATATATATATATATATACACACACACACACAGGATGTGAGTGTGGGGGAGGTGCGTGAGGCATTACGTAGAATGAAAGGGGGTAAAGCAGGTGGAACTGGCGGGATCATGACAGAAATGTTAAAAGCAGGGGGGGATATAGTGTTGGAGTGGTTGGTATTTTTGTTTAATAAATGTATGAAAGAGGGGTCATACGTTTCTCAAACTTTAGTATTTTACATGTTATGTGAATCACCAACTTGCATCATAAATGTATCCTGTAAACCTGTGTACTATTTTGCATAATAAAGCAGATATGTATGTATAAAAGTTGGGGTGGTTGTTGTAGAATATTTAAACAGCCTCAAGGAGAAATTTCAGTACTTTACCTTAAAGACTTTACTTAAAGACTTTACTTTAAAGACTTTCTCGTCTACTTTTCCGAGGCTGTGGCTCCCCAGTCCTGCACCTGGAGGAGGACGCTGTCTATATTATATATATTAATATACACAAAATATAAGGTATATATTTGTAAAGGTAGATGGATAGCCGGGGCTAGGTGGGTGAGCCGTCCCACCTCATCCATCAGTGGGGCCGCTAAGTGAGGACGTAAAAGCTAGCCGCGGGCGAGGACAAGTCCGGCTACTCCAGCAGCCATTGTCCGCCACACCAATATACGAGAGCAGTAAACCACGGGGGAGGCTTCACCAAGACTAAACTGCTCGTAAAGCACACTTGCCTACACTCCTCTCTCTCTCTCTCTCTGACTCTTTCTCTCTCTCTGACTTTCTCTCTCTCTGACTCTCTCTCTCTCTCACACACACAATTTACACCAGAGGTGGACCCCATCCTATATATATGTATATATCAATAACACTGCGACTAGCCAAGGACTCGAACCCATGCTGCTTTGGCCTGCCTCATGGTGGGCGAAAACACATGACGCCCTTATCCACTGAACCATACGATCCTTGGATAAGGGCGTCATATGTTTTCACCCACCATGAGGCAGGCAAAAGCAGCATGGGTTCGAGTCCTTGGCTAGTGCAGTGTTGTTATTGATCACAATACCACTCGTTCGTGGTCATAACAATATATATATATATATATATATATATATATATATATATATATATATATATATATATATATATATATATATATATATATATATATATATATATATATATTCTTCCTACCCCTCTCCTCGTCTGGGTTCTTTCCTCTTCTTCCTATCCTTTCCCTCCTTCCTGCTCTATCCCATAGACCATCCCCGCTCTCCCTCGCACTAAGTCTTCTTCATCTTGTCTTTTTCTTTCCTAAAGTCTAATGCCTCTCCTCTCCTACCATGCCAAGCTTCTCTTCCCAGGCCTAATGCTCCTCCTCTCTCAGACAACACACTCTCCTCTCCCCTTTCTCCTTCCCTTCCTCCCTCCCATTCTCTTCACGCACCCGATGTTTATTATTATTAAACTAAATTGGGTTCACTGAGTCTAGGGTTCGGAGGGAGGGGGGCGAGGTGCATCACTGGACCAGCAAGCCCGACTGGGCAGCCTAACATTGAACCGGGCAGCCTAACATCACTTTCCTGGTGTTTGTCAACAGTTTTGTCTGCAACACTGCACGCCCGTTGTTGCTTCTTACCGTACCTCCCTCACAGACCCAGCGACAACACTGAATATTATACGACAAAGATCCAGGTCAGATATTTACCCCTTCCCCCCGATTAATGTAGTTATTACAACTACAGACATGACACACATTGTCACTTCCCAGAGTGGAAGGTCCACGATCACTCTCATGAAGACTCCCAGGCACATGAGCAACAGCTTGGTATCTTTATTAAGCAGACGTTTAGCCCACCAGTGGCTTTATCACTACGATACAGAAAACTGAAGACGTAGAAGAGGATTATTATAATCACAACTAAGCGCTAAATTCCACACTCACTTAAAACGACGGATATAACCCCACTCTATAAAGGTGGCAGCAAAGCATTAGCTAAGAACTATAGAGCAATAGCTCTGACGTCCCACATTATAAAAATCTTTGAAAGAGTGCTAAGAAGCAGGATTGCAAATCACCTGGATTCCCAAAATCTGCACAATCCAGGGCAACATGGGTTCAGGGCAGGTCGCTCCTGCCTCTCACAACTACTGGATCACTATGACATGGCCTTGGATGCGCTGGAAGAAAATCAGAATGCAGATGTAATATACACAGACTTTGCAAAAGCATTTGACAAATGCGATCATGGCGTAATAGCCCATAAAATACGTGATACAGGAATAACTGGGAAAGTGGGGAGATGGATCTTCAACTTCCTAACAAATCGAACACAAAGAGTAGTGGTCAACAGAGTTAAATCGGAGGCTGCCATAGTGAAGAGCTCTGTTCCACAAGGCACAGTACTCGCCCCCATCTTATTCCTTATCCTCATATCAGACATAGACAGAGATATACACCACAGCACCGTATCATCCTTTGCGGATGATACTAGGATCTGCATGAGGCTGTCATCTGCTGAGGACGCGGTTAACCTCCAAGAAGATATAAACAAAGTTTTCCAGTGGGCAACGGTAAACAATATAATGTTCAATGAGGACAAATTCCAACTACTCCGTTATGGAAAACTGGAGGAGATAATAACTAGAACAGAGTATACTACTGACTCCGGCCATACAATAGAGCGGAAAAATAATGTAAGGGACCTGGGAGTAGTAATGTCTGAGGATCTCACTTTCAAGGATCACAACAGTGCCACGATCGCACGTGCAAAGAAAATGATAGGATGGATAATGAGAACTTTCAAAACGAGAGATGCCAAGCCAATGATGATCCTTTTCAAATCACTTGTTCTCTCTAGGCTGGAATACTGCTGTACATTAACATCTCCATTCAAAGCAGGTGAAATTGCAGATCTAGAGAGTGTACAGAGATTCTTTACTGCACATATAAGTTCTGTCAAACACCTTAACTACTGGGAACGCTTGGAAGCACTTGACTTGTACTCGTTGGAACGCAGGAGGGAGAGATATATCATAATCTACACTTGGAAAATCCTGGAAGGAATGGTCCCAAATCTGCACATAGAAATCACTTCCTACGAACGCAAAAGACTGGGCAGGCGATGCAAAATGCCCCCAGTTAAAAGTAGGAGCGCCATTGGTACACTAAGAGAAAACACCATAAGTGTCCGGGGCCCAAGACTGTTGAACAGCCTCCCATCAAGCATTAGGGGAATTGCCAATAAGCCCCTGGCTGCCTTCAAGAGAGAGCTGGACAGATACCTAAAGTCAGTGCCGGATCAGCCGGGCTGTGGCTCGTACGTTGGACTGCGTGCGGCCAGCAGTAACAGCCTAGTTGATCAGGCCCTGATCCACCGGGAGGCCTGGTCATGGACTGGGCCGCGGGGGCGTTGATCCCCGGAATGACCTCCAGGTAACCTCCAGGTAGGATAGAAGATGAGGTAATGAGTCCCTCAGTACTAATCTCGATTACATACCATCGTTGTTTAGTAGCCTCCAGACACCTGAACCTCCAATCAGGACACATGTCGCCCTTAACCTCCAGGGCGAGTTTGGGACAGATGCTTCTTAGTGGATGATTGAGCAGTCTTTCCCAGAGTACCTGGGAAACAGACCCAAGTCTTCCTAAATGGGCACGCGACAACTGGTCCACTGACCTGGACTTTAAGTTTTTACAATACCCGAGAGCGGGCAACCCCCACCTCCCCCCATCCAGCGGGTGAACACGATTGTTATTAATACTATATTTACGGGGAAGCGGTAACTCGGGTGCAGATCGAATAATGCCAGGGGAATGTGAGGCAGCCAGGGGTGATCTGACGGAGGAAAATTTCATAGATCTTTCCTGCATGAAGTGAGAATGAACAGTGAAAAAAGGAAAGTCAATTTGCTTCCCCTGGCAGGAACAGTGGGATGGAACTCTAACATTAACTGCGTCTGCCGTAATTTCTTTACCATAACCTTAATTTATTCAAAGCATCCTCCTCCCTGTTTATCTGCCATCCTGTTGCACCATTAACGTGCCATTGAGAGTGGGAATCCTACAGGAGACAACGAGGAAAAATGATCTGTGGATTTACTCATTGATCAGCGTTCATTTCACTTTGTTGCACTCACTTGCTTATGTTTAATTGTACTCTAGCCAGTATTGACTTTAATAAAGAAAGAGTAGAAAAAATTTAACAGTGGAATATATTTGTAGCCTACTGTTATGTGTGTGTATGTGTGTGTATGTGTGTGTGTGTGTGTGTGTGTAAGATAACAATAACTGTGAAAGAGGGAGGGACTAACTTACGGCTGTAGTTTTCATATCTTTATTGTTTGCAAACAATGGCTTCAGTGAACCGTAAAAACGGTGTGCAGAGGAGAGGGCAACACTGAACCAGGTGAAGAACAAGGTACAAGTGACGAGGAAGGAGGTACAAGCAGGTGAAGAACAAGGTATGTTTAATAGTGTGTTTAATAGTATGTTTAATACTTTCCACAGCAAGACATGCTAGTCTGCCACTCTCCTTCTCCCTCCCCTCACCGACATACTGCCTATCCCCTCTCTTCCTCTCACCAATACACTGCCTCTCTTCTCTCCCCACACTGCCTCTTACCTCACCTCTCACGAACACACCGCTCCTCAGTATCTCGCTGTTCCAAATTTCCGGTTAAAGACACTGTTTTTATGTCCGCTTTTCTGTCGTGCCTTAACTTACACACACACACACACACACACACACACACACACACACACACACACACACACACACACACACACACACACACACACACACACACACACACATTCCAACAGTAACAAGGGGACACAGTTGGAAGCTGAAGACACAGATGAATCACAGGGATGTTAGGAAGTATTTCTTCAGCCACAGAGTAGTCAGTAAGTGGAATAGTTTGGGAAGCGATGTAGTGGAGGCAGGATCCATACATAGCTTTAAGCAGAGGTATGATAAAGCTCACGGCTCAGGGAGAGTGACCTAGTAGCGATCAGTGAAGAGGCGGGGCCAGGAGCTCGGACTCGACCCCCGCAACCTCAACTAGGTGAGTACAACTAGGTGAGTACACATTCCAACAGCCTCACTCTTACACTCACAATCGTTCTCACTTTCACTCGTGTTTTCTCTTCCTTTCTTCTGCCAAACATTTCACTTCTCCCTCCTATTCTTTTTTCGCTTTCTCTCCCCTATTCTATTCTTCAACTCTCTTTTGTAGCACTCTTGTTTTTGTGTCAGTTTCTCCTTTTTTGTGTCACCGTTTCTTTTCTGTCTGTACCTGTACTGTGTGTGTGTGTGTGTGTGTGTGTGTGTGTGTGTGTGTGTGCTGTATACTTCACTTTACAACATTCACAGTCAGCCACACACACACACACACACACAAACACACAGTGTCTGACTCTTTCCTCTCCTCTTGCCTATTTCTGGTTTCCCTCTCCTCTCTTCCCTTCCCTTGGTCATTGCCTGGGAAGTCTGAGGGGAGATCTGATGTGCTACTTCCCTCAGTCACTACCCTTTCTCTTTCTCTCTCTCTCTGGTTGTTTGATGGGATGTACATCTTCATGCCTCCCCACAATGCAGCTTTTCCTTCTGTGTCGTAATCAATCACCATGTCCCATTTTTTTCTCTCTCACAGCGCCCCTCTCTCTTACCCTCTTCAAAAACTCTACGTTCCTTTCTTTCAACACCTCTCCCTCCTCCCATGTCTTCCATTCTTCCTCCCGCTCTGCCACATTGTCTTTTTAAAACACTGAGACTAAATGAGTATCCTCACAGTGCTCCATTCAAAACTACTCTAAGAGATCGCCCTTAAAGATGGTCGCTCAGGGTCGTGAAGACGCTCAAAAAGTTTTAACCTGGTACCTTCCAGAGAGAACCTTCAAAAGCCTTTTTGCCGCAGCAGTGAGCGGTCGTAAACGAATTTGCTTCCAGTTGTGTCCAGAAGAATGTGTACCATTCAGATTAGCGCACAATGCGGTACATCATCGTGTACACTGTACTAGCGCTGCTGTTCACCATAAGCCCGCCTGGATGTGCTCTTCGGCCAGCTTCACCGGAACATCTCCAGTCGTATAGTGTCGTTGCAGTTGTGTTTACTCTACGAGACAGAAATAAGATCCCTCAACAAAGAAGTCTCGACACCAATAACGTCTAGCTATACAATGGTATCCTTCACGCTCAACCCAGGACCCCATCCCCTCCTACCCAGTGTATTCAGAGTCAGAGATGCTACCATGATCTTCACTACTGCTGGTGTCTGACTGTGATGACTGCTGGAGCCTGGCCGAGATGATTGCCAGAAACCTGCCTGGCAGTAATCACCTCTAGTTCTTGGCAATAATCGAACAAAATAGAATCAAGCTCCGTAAGAAAAATAGGACCGATTGCAATTAAAACGCAAGTCCACTACTACATAAACTAGATTCGTCCATAGCAAATAAAATGCGTCAGAAATACAACTAGCCATTATAAGCAGAATATATATTAATGCAGCCACGACCAAGTGATTTTTAAGCAATAACACACTGCGGCTACGCGGGGATCGAACCCGTGTTATTTTATCTCATCTCACTGTTCACTGCTTGTGAAGGTTGGTACATCAAACAGGAGTAGAATGAAATGAGTTCTGAGCTTACCTCAGCCATGTATGTCCTCCCATCAGGAAACATGCCTAGTGTTACTAGGTACATGATGTTTGTAGGATTGATGGCTCAGTATTTAGAGCGTCGTGATTTTTGACTTGCTTCCCACGAGGTAGACAAAATGTAACGTGTTCGATCCCCAACTAGCCACAGTGTGCTATTGCTTAAAAATCACTTGTTCGTGGTTGCAGTAATGAATATATATATATATATATATATATATATATATATATATATATATATATATATATATATATATATATATATATATATATAAAGACATTTTAAGCACTTTTGAGCATTGGAAAAAATCTTTGTCTTTTGTTTCATCATCAACATACAACTCAGAATATTCGCTCTATCTCTAGAGTGCCTCCATCACCTCATGTAACATTGGTTCTCTTAGTGTCTTGTCAGGTCCAGGTCTTGGTCTTGTTCATCTCTCCCCACAATACACACTCTCTTATATGCTGGTATATACTCAGTATTAATACTAACTGATAAAGCTCCTCACAGAGTGAAACAACGAAATGCCACAACTTTTCGCTCTACATAGAGTGAAACGTAGTGCCAGTGAAGGCTTTTAAGTGCAACCTGCGTTTTTCCTCTCGTCACTATAAAAACATAGTCTAAATACCGTGTGAGTGCTTGGGTTTACAGGTTTGTGGAGGAGAAAGGTTGACCGGTCTTCCATTCCTCCACTATCAGCATTCAGATCGGCCACCATCACTACCATCATCACCACCACAACTACCACTACCGCCACCAGGGCACCGTAGTTAGCGTAGTTAGCTCACCACAGCTCACCGTTGTGTTGTCACTACGCTAATACATAATAGCATTCAAACATCCCTTAGCCAGACCAAACATATAACTCGCCAATGCATGTTTGCGTCCCTCCAGTCCATTCCAAGCATCAAACAAATGTAAATATATCTATTAATGCCGCCAACAAATCACGATATATTACACCTGGATTAAAAAAAAAAAAGAGAGAGTATTTCGGATGAAAACGTAATGCGTGGACCACACACACAAAAAAATAAGTTTGAATTGGTCTGCTCTCAATATCGGTGTTGCTATCAGTGTTTATTAGGTGGCTACGCCTGTCCGCCTCACATCTAAATTGCAAATGGGAGCGTCAAGAGAGCCACAGCCTTTCCATTCCCGCCGATATTGAAAAGTTTACACCCCATGATCGGAATTTTGAAAAGGTGTTCGTGTCCGCCCGTCCCTTCCCCTCCCTCCCTTCTCTTTCTCTCTCTCTCTCTCTCCTTTCCTCCCTGACCCCTCTCCGTTTCTCCCTCCCCGACCCTGTCTATCCTTACTATGTCCTTCCCTCTCTCTCTCTCCCTCCCTCCCTCCCGTCCATGCCACAAGGTTAGTACAACACAAAATTTACCCCGTGTCTATAAGAACGTACGGTGTTCTTATACATAAAAATACATTTTTAAAATATCGAGAGGTTATTGCAACACTGAATTTACATTGCTCGTGAGTACATATTCTCAGGTACATAATGTACAATATATTCTCTCCTTCCCCTTCATCACGTTTTTCCTACATACAGTTTGTGTACAACTGGGATGATGGAGATATGATGGAGATATCTTCGTAAATACTTTATTTCTGCTGGGATTGGCCATGTTGAGATACGACAAATCTCAAGTAATAATAACTCCAGTTCTGTTACTGGCTTGAAAACCCCCACTGTGTGGGCGAAACGTTGTCAATAAAGGATCACATTATACTGCATATGTGTTTATATTTCCAATTCCAGTTCTGTTGGAACGAAATCTTTAGTTTATTTAGGTACAGATATATATATATATACATATATATATATACATATATATATATATATATATATATATATATATATATATATATATATATATATATATATATATATATATATATATATATATATATATACAGTTACATAAATTATCATACATAGCAGCTTATGTGTAGATTACCTATAACCCCCCAAAAAGGTCAGACTTATTTCCAATGGAATCCTTGAATTTCCATTGGGATCCTTAAGCTGTCGTAGCTGCTGAACCTTTAATGAAATACTTAACAATATCTTCACTGCCCCACTGAAATCTCCCACCTCAGGCTAACACAGCTCGACACCGTGTTTGAGACCCATCACACGTGATGGAATACGAGAGTGAAACATGGCTAGCTTTTCTTCCTAATGTGTAACCGTCACTTAGCTAGCTTTTGTTACCAGTGTCTAACCGTCACATGGAGGAGGGAAGCAGCACACTGCTGATGTATCCAGTTTTGCTACATAAAAATAATGTCTTCGAGGGGCTGGCAGCCTGATCCCTGTAGACACACACACACACACACACACACACACACACACACACACACACACATACACACACACACACACACACACACACACACACACACACACACACACATACACACACACACACACACACACACACACACACACACACACACACACACACACACATACACACACACACACACATAAAACAAGTGAAACACTGCACATAAGAGTGAAAATAATGTTTGTGAGAGAAGTTGAAGAAAATATTCTCGTACTCAAGAAGACATATAAGAAGTTGCCACATTACGTTGAAGTGAAAAAAAAGTGATGAAGGAGAAATATAGATGAGGCAAATAAAAAATAAACTAGTGAACAATTGACAGAAAATCTTACATAAAAAAGAAACAGTTTGAGTCAAGAGTCTTGATAAAGAGTCAAGAGTCTTGATAAAGAAACAAGAGTCTTGATAAAGAAACAAGAGTCTTGATAAAGTAACAAGAGTCTTGATAAAGAAACAAGAGTCTTGATAAAGAAACAAGAGTCTTGATAAAGAAACAAGAGTCTTGATAAAGAAACAAGAGTCTTGATAAAGTAACAAGAGTCTTGATAAAGAAACAAGAGTCTTGATAAAGAAACAAGAGTCTTGATAAAGAAACAAGAGTCTTGATAAAGAAACAAGAGTCTTGATAAAGTAACAAGAGTCTTGATAAAGAAACAAGAGTCTTGATAAAGAAACAAGAGTCTTGATAAAGAAACAAGAGTCTTGATAAAGAAACAAGAGTCTTGATAAAGAAACAAGAGTCTTGATAAAGAAACAAGAGTCTTGATAAAGAAACAAGAGTCTTGATAAATAAACAAGAGTCTTGATAAAGAAACAAGAGTCTTGATAAAGAAACAAGAGTCTTGATAAAGAAACAAGAGTCTTGATTAAGAAACAAGAGTCTTGATAAAGAAGCAAGAGTCTTGATAAAGAAGCAAGTCTTGATAAAAAAACAAGAGTCTTGATAAAGAAACAAGAGTCTTGATAAAGAAACAAGAGTCTTGATAAAGAAAAAAGAGTCTTGATAAAGAAACAAGAGTCTTGATAAAGAAACAAGAGTCTTGATAAAGAAACAAGAGTCTTGATAAAGAAACAAGAGTCTTGATAAAGAAACAAGAGTCTTGATAAAGAGGCAAGAGTCTTGATAAAGAAACAAGAGTCTTGATAAAGAAACAAGAGTCTTGATAAAGAAACAAGAGTCTTGATAAAGAAACAAGAATCTTGATAAAGAAACAAGAGTCTTGATAAAGAAGCAAGAGTCTTGATAAAGAAGCAAGAGTCTTGATAAAGAAGCAAGAGTCTTGATAAAGAAACAAGAGTCTTGATAAAGAAGCAAGAATCTTGATAAATAGACAAGAATCTTGATAAAGAAGCAAGAGTCTTGATAAAGAAGCAAGAGTCTTGATAAAGAGGCAAGAGTCTTGATAAAGAGGCAAGAGTCTTGATAAAGAAGCAAGAGTCTTGATAAAGAGGCAAGAGTCTTGATAAAGAAGCAAGAGTCTTGATAAAGAAGCAAGAGTCTTGATAAGGAGGCAAGAGTCTTGATAAAGAGGCATGAGTCTTGATAAAGAAGCAAGAGTCTTGATAAAGAGGCAAGAGTCTTGATAAAGAAGCAAGAGTCTTGATAAAGAAGCAAGAGTCTTGATAAAGAGGCAAGAGTCTTGATAAAGAGACAAGAGTCTTGATAAAGAAACAAGAGTCTTGATAAAGAGGTAAGAGTCTTTATAAAGAAGCAAGAGTCTTGATAAAGAGGCAAGAGTCTTGATAAAGAAGCAAGAGTCTTGATAAAGAGGCAAGAGTCTTGATAAAGAGGCAAGAGTCTTGATAAAGAAGCAAGAGTCTTGATAAAGAAGCAAGAGTCTTGATAAAGAAGCAAGAGTCTTGATAAAGAGGCAAGAGTCTTGATAAAGAGGCAAGAGTCTTGATAAAGAGGCAAGAGTCTTGATAAAGAAGCAAGAGTCTTGATAAAGAGACAAGAGTCTTGATAAAGAAGCAAGAGTCTTGATAAAGAGACAAGAGTCTTGATAAAGAGGCAAGAGTCTTGATAAAGAGACAAGAGTCTTGATAAAGAGGCAAGAGTCTTGATAAAGAAGCAAGAGTCTTGATAAAGACGCAAGAGTCTTGATAAAGAAGCAAGAGTCTTGATAAAGAAGCAAGAGTCTTGATAAAGAAGCAAGAGTCTTGATAAAGAAAGAAGAGTCTTGATAAAGAGACAAGAGTCTTGATAAAGAAGCAAGAGTCTTGATAAAGAAGCAAGAGTCTTGATAAAGAAGCAAGAGTCTTGATAAAGAAGCAAGAGTCTTGATAAAGAAGCAAGAGTCTTGATAAAGAAGCAAGAATCTTGATAAAGAGACAAGAGTCTTGATAAAGAAACAAGAGTCTTGATAAAGAGGCAAGAGTCTTGATAAAGAAGCAAGAGTCTTGATAAAGAAGCAAGAGTCTTGATAAAGAGACAAGAGTCTTGATAAAGAAGCAAGAGTCTTGATAAAGAAGCAAGAGTCTTGATAAAGAAGCAAGAGTCTTGATAAAGAGACAAGAGTCTTGATAAAGAAACAAGAGTCTTGATAAAGAGGCAAGAGTCTTGATAAAGAAGCAAGAGTCTTGATAAAGAAGCAAGAGTCTTGATAAAGAGACAAGAGTCTTGATAAAGAAGCAAGAGTCTTGATAAAGAAACAAGAGTCTTGATAAAGAGGCAAGAGTCTTGATAAAGAAGCAAGAGTCTTGATAAAGAGGCAAGAGTCTTGATAAAGAAGCAAGAGTCTTGATAAAGAGGCAAGAGTCTTGATAAAGAGACAAGAGTCTTGATAAAGAAGCAAGAGTCTTGATAAAGAAGCAAGAGTCTTGATAAAGAGGTAAGAGTCTTGATAAAGAAGCAAGAGTCTTGATAAAGAGGCAAGAGTATTGATAAAGAAGCAAGAGTCTTGATAAAGAGGCAAGAGTCTTGATAAAGAGACAAGAGTCTTGATAAAGAGGCAAGAGTCTTGATAAAGAAGCAAGTCTTGATAAAGAAACAAGAGTCTTGATAAAGAAGCAAGAGTCTTGATAAAGAGGCAAGAGTCTTGATAAAGAGGCAAGAGTCTTGATAAAGAGGCAAGAGTCTTGATAAAGAAGCAAGAGTCTTGATAAAGAAGCAAAAGTCTTGATAAAGAAGCAAGAGTCTTGATAAAGAGACAAGAGTCTTGATAAAGGGGCAAGAGTCTTGATAAAGAGACAAGAGTCTTGATAAAGAGGCAAGAGTCTTGATAAAGAAGCAAGAGTCTTGATAAAGAGGCAAGAGTCTTGATAAAGAAGCAAGAGTCTTGATAAAGAAGCAAGTGTCTTGATAAAGAAGCAAGAATCTTGATAAAGAAACAAGAGTCTTGATAAAAAGACAAGAGTCTTGATAAAGAAGCAAGTGTCTTGATAAAGAAGCAAGATTCTTGATAAAGAAGCAAGAGTTTTGATAAAGAAGCAAGAGTCTTGATAAAGAGACAAGAGTCTTGATAAAGAAGCAAGAGTCTTGATAAAGAAGCAAGAGTCCTGATAAAGAGGCAAGAGTCTTGATAAAGAAGCAAGAGTCTTGATAAAGAAGCAAGAATCTTGATAAAGAAACAAGAGTCTTGATAAAGAGACAAGAGTCTTGATAAAGAAGCAAGAGTCTTGATAAATAAGCAAGAGTCTTGATAAAGAAGCAAGAGTCTTGATAAAGAAGCAAGAGTCTTGATAAAGAGACAAGAGTCTTGATAAAGAAGCAAGAGTCTTGATAAAGAAGCAAGAGTCTTGATAAAGAGACAAGAGTCTTGATAAAGAAGCAAGAGTCTTGATAAAGAGACAAGAGTCTTGATAAAGAAGCAAGAGTCTTGATAAGGAGACAAGAGTCTTGATAAAGAAGCAAGAGTCTTGATAAAGAAGCAAGAGTTTTGATAAAGAGACAAGAATCTTGATAAAGAAGCAAGAGTCTTGATAAAGAGACATGAGTCTTGATAAAGAGGCAAGAGTCTTGATAAAGAGACAAGAGTCTTGATAAAGAAGCAAGAGTCTTGATAAAGAAGCAAGAGTCTTGATAAAGAGACAAGAGTCTTGATAAAGAAGCAAGAGTCTTGATAAAGAAGCAAGAGTCTTGATAAAGAGACAAGAGTCTTTATAAAGAAGCAAGAGTCTTGATAAAGAGGCAAGAGTCTTGATAAGTAGACAAGAGTCTTGATAAAGAAGCAAGAGTCTTGATAAAGAAACAAGAGTCATAACAGAAAGGAAAGAGGCTTCATAAAGAGGCAAGAATAATGTATCAAGAGAGAAGAAGAAGAAGAAGAGAGTAAGAAGAGTGATGCAGTAATTAGATGGACAGAGGAAGGGATGTTGCATTTCATGCCGTCACTGTTTGGTGAAGGGCTCTTGATCTAAGGAACTGAAGCTACCCATCTCTTCCTAGGAACGAGCTATATGACCCCCCCTCCCCAGGGGCTCCTCCATCATTATTATTAATAATGATATGGTAACATAGAATTGTGATTTTCTTTATTATTTTGGAATAAAGAGCTTTATCTCAGTAGATTGGTTTTTGTAAAGATGTGTAAGTGCCATTGTCTGTATAAGTTGTATCTTGTACGTGCAAAAATAAAGATTATTATTATTATTATTATTATTATTATTATTATTATTATTATTATTGGTCGATCCACAGTCCAGGCTCACAACACCACCAACCATCATCGTCGCCTCCCAGATGAATAACTAACACTACCACCACCAGCACCACCCACCACCACTACCACCACCAGCACCACCCACCACCACTACCACCACAAGCACCACCCACCACCACTACCACCACCAGTACCACCCACCACCACTACCACCACCAGTACCACCCACTACCACTAACACCACCAGCACCACCCACCACCACTAACACCACCTGCACCACTAACACCACCAGCACCACTAACACCACCAGCACCACCCACCACCTAGACAAGGTAACGGGCCGGCGGATATGATTGTGTCAGGGAGTAATCACCAGCGGCCAGGAGTGCTGCTGCCCAATCAAAGGATTAGTAACGCGGCCTGAGCCCCACTGTGTGCTTATGGTAAAGGGGAACCCTGGGTGCAGAGGATGCGGGAGAGAGAGAGAGAGAGAGAGAGAGAGAGAGAGAGAGAGAGAGAGAGAGAGAGAGAGAGAGAGAGAGAGAGAGAGAGAGGTGTACAGGAGTTAGTGGTAGCCCTCGGGGTTGTAGTCTCTAGGGAGAGGCATCAGTGGAGGGGAATCTTAACGAAGGGGAGGTTAGTGGAGGGTGTGGAGAGGAGGGAGTGGAGTGGAGAGTAGGCAGGTGGAAAACAGAGTGGACGGTGTTTTGCTAGAAGCTACTCCAGGTTCACATATACGACTTAGATAATGGAATATATACTGACATTATTCAGTCACCGACGGCTCAAAAGTTATCCCGACAACGGGAAATTATTTGATGCTGTGGCCAGACATGTCATTAACGGGAAGCAATAAACAGATGTTGGTGCAAGTAGTTGTGAAGGCTCGATCCTATGTCTCCTAATCGCGAGACAAAACTCATAAATACGCATGAATACAGTCAGGGACGTGGCAGATGCAGTTTAATAAGGGTATGATTCGAATCCTGGGGAAGAACAACTATGGAACTTAGAAACCAAATAATATAGAGCTTACGATATAAAGTTTGTAAACTGATATCAACTAGTGGTTGAAAGAAATCTAGAAAGACACTAGGAAGAAACACTAGCATGTATTTATTGCACAACGTTTCGGTCCTGGAACATTCATCACTTCTACCCTTAGAGGTAATCAAGGTGAGAGGTGATCAAGGGCCCAGAACGTGTTTCCTCACATGTCATTTTAAAACCAATGTTAAACTTTAACAAGTCAGAGGCACCAGTGTGTAAGCTTAACAAGCAAAACATAATTCATTGCCTTTGTAATCTCCAAAATACTAAGCTTACATTATCACTGTGTTGTTGGTAGTCTCGTTTAGATGACCTGGAGGTTACCTGGAGGTTATTCCGGGGATCAACGCCCCCGCGGCCCGGTTCATGACCAGGCCTCCCGATGGATCAGGGCCTGATCAACTAGGCTGTTACTGCTGGCCGCACGCAGTCCAACGTACGAGCCACAGCCCGGCTGATCCGGCACTGACTTTAGGTATCTGCCCAGCTCTCTCTTGAAGGCAGCCAGGGGCTTATTGGCAATTCCCCTAATGCTTGATGGGAGGCTGTTGAACAGTTTTGGGCCCCGGACACTTATGGTGTTTTCCCTTAGTGTACCAATGGCGCCCCTAAGAGTGTGGAGTAGCTCTGCTTCCAGCCTCACGCAATGGTTATAAATGCACTGGAAAACAATGAAGGAGTATTTGCTGTGGACTTATACATGTAGGAGTAACAGATTGACTCTCCTCACTGCTGCCTCTGTTTCACACGGCAGCACTACACTGATGGTCGGCACATAACATCACCATGACAACACAACACTGATGACAGTGACAATAACACCTCACCACCTATTCTTTCAGGCCTTTTTCCTAATTCTTTCGCTCTTTCTCTCTCTCTCTCTCTCCACCCCTCACTATTTATCTTCCCCTCTTGTCTCATCCTCCTTCCTTTTTATGGATCCCTCTCTCTACCATTCCTTTCCTCCCTGCCTATCCCTCTCCATGCCTGTCTGTTTCGTCTCATCTCGCGTGCTCAGTAATCCTTATCCTCGCCCATCCCTGAATTACCAGCATCCAGCATCCTATCCGCTCTTCCCTCTCTACCACCCGCGTGAATCTCTAGCCACAATCTCATTCCGGAAAACAGAATTACATCACAATTAGGCGCCAAAGTCAGAGATTTGCGAGCGGATGAGAAAAACGTCATTAGCGGATTAGCTGCTAGCGTTGGCCGCAGCCAGCCGCAGCTTCCGCACCCGCGTGTGAACCATGTGTACTCACCTAATTGTGGTTGCAGGGGTCGATACTCAGCTCCTGGTCCCGCCTCTTCACTGATCGCTACTGGATCCTCTCTCTCTCTGCTTCCTGAGCTTTGTCATACCTCTTCTTAAAACTATGTATGGTTCCTGCCTCCACTACTTCACTTGCTAGGCTATTCCACTTGCTGACAACTCTATGACTGAAGAAATACTTCCTAACGTCCCTGTGACTCGTCTGAGTCTTCAGCTTCCAATTGTGACCCCTTGTCCCTGTGTCCCCTCTCTGGAACATCCTATCTCTGTCCACCTTGTCTATTCCCCGCAGTATCTTGTATGTCGTTATCATGTCTCCCCTGACCCTTCTGTCCTCCAGTGTCGTCAGTCCGATTTCCCTTAACCTTTCCTCGTACGTTCCGTGTACGTGTGTGCGTGTGTGCGTGTATGTGTGTGATGTAGAAACACAGACTTTGCAAGAAAATTAAAATTAATGTTACATCTGAACACTGAGTCTTTTAGGGACAAATCTTTCACGGAATTTGCGACAGGCGAGATGTTGCTCTTGGCTCAGGCAAGACACCAGTGGAATGGATATAAGTCACTGACATTTTTTGAATTTTCCAAGGTAATTCACACATATGTTACTATGTATGATAATTAGTGTAACCGTATTTATGTGTGACTTTGTAAATAGTCCAAGTCGGACCGAAACGTCGTCGTAAGCTCCTCTCTCCTATGTACGGGTTATTTGTTTATTGTTCCAGTCACGGTATTGTGCCTTTTTGCTTTGTATGTATTTATGTGCATCTGTACCGAAATAAACTTACATCATCCCGCATGATGAACCTGCACAGATCAAGGAGACTGTTGTTGGACAGATGAGGCAGAATTAGGTTATGCCGTCATCTCCAGGTGAAGTGGCTTCACCTTGTTTATAAAGGCAATGATAGACATCAGCTGTAATAGGTATCAACTACGTTTATTTTCTAACAAGAATAAAGGTCTGAGGCTCCTAGAGATGTTCTTGTTGTTTGTGTTGACCAAGTGAATATATATATATATATATATATATATATATATATATATATATATATATATATATATATATATATATATATATATATATATATATATATATATGTTGAGCAAAGTAGGACGGATGGTAAGCGAGGGAGGGGAGGCTGGAGTGGAGAGAAAGGAGGGTGTACAAGGTAAATGGCCAGTGTGGACGTGTAATTTGTCCGGCCCATTTCTGGATTATCTCAGATTTATCGGGTGTTTGACGGGTCGAAATTTCAACAGATTTTGTCACTTTTTTACCCCATAATAACTAAGCAGAAATATATGAGTGGGTAACAACACACGAGTGTACACATACACACATACACACATACACACACACATACACACACACACACACACACACACACACACACACACACACACACACACACACACACACACACACAGTGCAGGGGTGGTTAATTGCATATTCGTGGAGAACAAGAAAGCATGTGACACTGTAGCACACAAGAGACAGGTCATAATATAAAGAGGCGGACACTGAGAGCAAGAACTGCACGACAATGGCTCAACAAATGCCTAACGGGAAGGACAAAGTCTGTATAAAAAGGAATTAGAGAAGACAGGTGTAGGAAGCGAAGTGCCACGAGAAATACTGCTTGAAGCACTACAACGTGTGGGAAGATTCAGAGTGCCATGTATTCCTGTTCGTAGATGTGAAATTATTGAGAAGATAAACAGAGAAATGCTAGAACTAGATCTGGAAAATCAACAGAATTAGTCACACAAGTTATATATATATATATATATATATATATATATATATATATAATATAAAGTTATACTGACTTCAAGAATAATAAACAGTAATTGCCTTAAGCATTTTTTTATTGCTTTTATTTTGCACCAACAAGAATAATCACATAGAACAGCTAGATTATATATGTAAATACAACAGAGGCAAAGTAACCAAATTTAATGTAAAATCCTTGTAGCTGATGCTTACACTTACCACCACTTACCTGACAAGTGTAAAAGTGCGAAGCGATGCTTGCTTAATATATCTTAAAAAAAAAGACATAACCACTGCACACACTCGTGGCTGACAGAGTGAAGACGGGTTGAATCCTCTTGACAGTGTTGACGGAGGTTTAAGAAACACCTGAGCAACGCTAATGAGGCGCAGAGTGTTGTGGTGTCGTTGGAGGCGCCCTTACACGCCTCCAGCCTGTAAATACGTGGGATGAGCGCAGACAACGCCAGAAACTCTGGTAAGAAGGAATGTTGGGTGTGAATGTTGATGAGGACACATCGGGTCACTGACTCCAGCAACTGAAGGGCGGGGAGGCATTCTTAGCGTGTTTCCCCAACAGCAATTCTTTTGCATTCCCCCCTCCCTCTCTGACCCTTAAAGAGCTCTGTGTCCAAGGACCTAAAACTACGTTTCACATACCTAGCATCAAACCACATCTTTAGTTCTTAGGGCGCTGTTGTGGTCCCTGTGACTGATAGACACACGAAGAAATTCAGACGCAAGTCTCTAACATCCTTCAACTAATCTATCTTCTACCCAATATAGACAAAATCAATCTGCCTGGAGTACTAATCAACTCTGTGCCTTTTTTTTTCTTTTAAGAAAGGTGAATGAAGGTGGAAAAGGTAAACGAGAGGGAAGTAGAGGAGAGTCGGAAGAAAAGAGAAGGAACTAAAGGGAGAAGGAGGATAGTGGAAGGGAAAATAGAAGGAAACATCTGCTGATGATTTTAACCTCTCTGAAAGAAAGTAACGAAAGAACTGGATAATACGAAGAGAGAGGAGAGAGAGAGAGAGAGAGAGAGAGAGAGAGAGAGAGAGAGAGAGAGAGAGAGAGAGAGAGAGAGAGACAGACAGACAGACAGACAGACAGACAGACAGACAGACAGAGAGGACATGCAATGAATGGAGACAGGGGAGGGGGCGAGATGAGTGCGTGTTTGCTGGCAAGTGGGAAATGAGTTACTGTCATCCTGGTCCACTAGAGGACCCGCCCGTCTGTGACAAAGCTGCAATCTGAACCCCAACGGAGGGTCGGAAGGCGACAGAACGAAGGACCGAAACCCCGACCAAGCGGACCCGACAACACTGCGGCTGGGCGGGGCAGCAGACCACACGGAAAGCACTGTTTTAACCTGCTGTTTTTTTAAGTCCCTGCTACCGTAATGCGGATATCTGAAGTGCGGATATCCAGAAGAGATTTTTTTTGTGAGGGGTTTATGAAATCGGTGCTCCATTAATAATAATAATAATAATAATAATAATAATAATAATAATAATAATAATCTATA
The DNA here is from genome assembly GCF_038502225.1 of Cherax quadricarinatus. Lineage (NCBI taxonomy): Eukaryota > Metazoa > Arthropoda > Malacostraca > Decapoda > Parastacidae > Cherax > Cherax quadricarinatus. The sequence continues at coordinate 3,904,567 of NC_091316.1, forward strand.
TTTCTATAAGTACATGATACAACTTATACAGACCATAGCTCACACCAATGACATACTATATAGAAAGCCCTTGGTTATGCAGAGCATTTTGGGCAAATTAGGTTTATTTTTGTCCCCCTACCAGGATGTGACCAACACCAGCCGGCTAACACCCAGGTACCTGCTTGCTGCTAGGTAAACAGGGTCACCGGGGTCACAGTCAACAAGCGTGCAATACATTACGTTGTGGGAGGTAAATGTTCTTGCCATTACCACAAGGAAACTCAGCCATAAAAAAATCGAATAAACATCACGAATAAGTTATAAGCATTAGGTATACGAATCAATTATATGAAGCAGGTATCCGCTTCCTGGGTATTCAAAACTATAATTAGGTATGAGTCATTAAGATTTTTTCTTCAAGCTTAAGTCATAATTAAATAAATCATTATTTTCTCTGTACTGTTTTCCATTATGACAATGAATTAAATATGTATGTATATATATATATATATATATATATATATATATATATATATATATATATATATATATATATATATATATATATATATATATATATATATATATGTCATATATATTAGAAATTCTTTTATTTTCTCAACACTACATCACCATCATAATATTGTCATCGTCACAACACCGTCACCATCACAACACCATCACAACCACAGCATCATCATCACAACATCACAACCAGAGCATCATCACCATCACAACACCATCACAACCAGAGCATCATCACCATCACAACACCACCCTCACAACCACATCACCATCACCATCACCATCATAACTGAGATGTGTGTCACATGGCCAACACAACTCAGCATAATGCTCACACATGTGGCTCATACCTGGCAACCAGTAGAGAGTTTAAGTCTCGTTGTTAGCAGTGTATGTTGAGCCCTTCAGCACTCTGTCTATGTACCATTAATACGTCAGTGCTGACCTGCTGTGTTACAGCGGGCGGAGCTTCGATCCAACACCACACCTTGTTTTGTGTAACTTACACGGGTTTAGCGATTCATGCAACACCACTAATACTTTACGTCATGTGACGAGAAGTATTAGTGCTTGATAATGTGAGAAATCAAGGAACTGTTCCTTGATAATGTGGGAAATCGCAGTATCAAGGAACAGTTCCTTGATTTCCTTAAGTAATCATGAAAGTGCTTGGAACTTCTCTATTTTTTCACAGTGGTTGTTCTATATGTTATCATATCACCTGTTTACTGTATAATAAGAGATAAGAATGGTGGAACACTGCAGAAGGCCTACTGGCCCATACGAGGCAAGTCCTTATATATATATATATATATATATATATATATATATATATATATATATATATATATATATATATATATATATATATATATATATATATATATATATATATAAGGTAGACACACCACCGAGCAGTGACCTAGGATGGGCAGGAGGGAAGAACTCACAGGCTGGAACGGGATCAACCTGTAAATTACTACCCCTGACAAGGTTACTTCCGGCGTATCATCGAAGCGGTTAATCCTTCCCGCTGCTGCATCACTTCCCTCATTCCTCCCTTCTCTCTTTTTCCAAACCATTTCCACATCCGCATATTACATTTAAAAAAAATACATTTCAAATTATTCGTAGGGTGATAGGTGAGGATTTAGTCTCGGGGAGGACGCGAGTGAATCGCCGCGAGAGAGGCGAGTCACGAAGATCCGTCAGTGTCAGTCGTGGTAAGTTAAGGGACTGAGGGAGGGATAGAATGTGTCAACTAGCACCTTTCTCATGAATGCGTCAGCTACCACCTTTCTCATGAACGCGGTAACTAGTACATTTTTCCTGAATGCGTCAACTACCACCTTGCTCACGAATGCGTCAACTAGCACCTTGCTCACACTCAGTTTCGCTAGCTGGAAGGACATCCTCTGTGATTTTGTGTCAACAGGAACATGCCAGACAGGAAGAGCTTACCGAGAGAGGAATGTAGATGATGGAAGAGGGTCAGGGGGCGAGGGGTAAGTTTGAAAGAGGCGTACTGGAATGGGAAAAGGAAAGGAACTGTGAGATAGAGACATAAGAAGAAATAGAGAGGGGGTAGAAAGAGGGAAAGAAAGACAAAGGAAAAAAGGGAAAACTCCCACATGATGATGATGAGGATGATCAATACACAGTATGATACGTCTATTAGGACTTACGTGTTCAAATTAATTGGGAGGGGAATTAATTTTGTGATTATCTCATATGTCTTAGTCTCCGGCTTAATTAATGTAATTTGGGTTCTTTTCCTTTCAGAAGAGTTTGCTACCGACTTCTGGCAACCATCCAGCTGTAGTGTTACCCTTCGATTCTCGTCACTGCTACAACAGCTGTTGTTCTGTAAGGCTATTCCTTAAAATGGTATGAAATACCGACAGATTGTTAGGTAAGACACATATGCAACAGTTAGGTATCTTTATTTCGAAACGTTTCGCCTACACAGTAGGCTTCTTCAGTCGAGTACAGAAAGGTTGATAGAAGCAGAAGATACTTGAAGACGATGTAATCAGTCCATCACCCTTAAAGTTTTGAGGTGGTTAGTCCCTCAGTCTGGAGAAGAGCATTGTTCCGTTGTCTGAAACAATATGAAGTTGAAGTGACAGAATGGGGCCTTTATATAGTGCCAGGAGGTGAGACGTAGGTTGCTTTGGGAGGGCAGGTCCTTCTCAAACCCAGCCGTTCTCACTAGTAGAGGTTGTCGAAGTGGTCTGTACCAAGATACCCTTGTGTTGCAGTGTCTGACAGAATGAACATTAAAATGGTATGAAATACCGACAGATTGTTAGGTAAGACACATATGCAACAGTTAGGTATCTTTATTTCGAAACGTTTCGCCTACACAGTAGGCTTCTTCAGTCGAGTACAGAAAGGTTGATAGAAGCAGAAGATACTTGAAGACGATGTAATCAGTCCATCACCCTTAAAGTTTTGAGGTGGTTAGTCCCTCAGTCTGGAGAAGAGCATTGTTCCGTTGTCTGAAACAATATGAAGTTGAAGTGACAGAATGGGGCCTTTATATATGTGTCTTACCTAACAATCTGTCGGTATTTCATACCATTTTAATGTTCATTCTGTCAGACACTGCAACACAAGGGTATCTTGGTACAGACCACTTCGACAACCTCTACTAGTGAGAACGGCTGGGTTTGAGAAGGACCTGCCCTCCCAAAGCAACCTACGTCTCACCTCCTGGCACTATATAAAGGCCCCATTCTGTCACTTCAACTTCATATTGTTTCAGACAACGGAACAATGCTCTTCTCCAGACTGAGGGACTAACCACCTCAAAACTTTAAGGGTGATGGACTGATTACATCGTCTTCAAGTATCTTCTGCTTCTATCAACCTTTCTGTACTCGACTGAAGAAGCCTACTGTGTAGGCGAAACGTTTCGAAATAAAGATACCTAACTGTTGCATATGTGTCTTACCTAACAATCTGTCGGTATTTCATACCATTTTAATGTTCATTCTGTCAGACACTGCAACACAAGGGTATCTTGGTACAGACCACTTCGACAACCTCTACTAGTGAGAACGGCTGGGTTTGAGAAGGACCTGCCCTCCCAAAGCAACCTACGTCTCACCTCCTGGCACTATATAAAGGCCCCATTCTGTCACTTCAACTTCATATTGTTTCAGACAACGGAACAATGCTCTTCTCCAGACTGAGGGACTAACCACCTCAAAACTTTAAGGGTGATGGACTGATTACATCGTCTTCAAGTATCTTCTGCTTCTATCAACCTTTCTGTACTCGACTGAAGAAGCCTACTGTGTAGGCGAAACGTTTCGAAATAAAGATACCTAACTGTTGCATATGTGTCTTACCTAACAAGGCTATTCCTGCAAGTGTGTTCCGTGAGTAAATGTGGTTTCGCCAAATTCTCCCCTTCAGTTCATGATTACCGCTGGAATTTATTATGGATGTTACAACTAGGAAGCGTGCAAGTATTGTAGCTCTTAGAAAACATACTGATCTGAGTGTCAGACAGATCGCTGAAAATTTGAGCCTAGCAAAGTCAACTGTTGGTCGGATTCTGAAGAGAGCTGACGGCATCAGTGATTGTGGAACGTTGCGTCGAGGAAGATATGGAAGAAAACTCAAGACAACAACTCATGATGACACTATTATCATAAGAAATAGTGTGAAGGATCCCAAAAACACTAGCAAAGATCTACAGAGATACTTGGCTTCAGCTGGCGTAAGTATTGATTCTTCAACTGTTCAATGAAGGTTCTCCTTGAAAATGAGAAAAACTGCCAGAAAACAGGTAAAGAAACAATTATTGATTGCTGGCTGCTATGAAGAAGAAAAGGTTGTGGTAAATACTCAATCAGGTGAGGCGCATTTTAAAGTACTTGGGTACCTATCAGTGGTAGTGAGACGGAGCAAAGGCGAACCTCTTCGGAATGGACACATTCAACAAGCGCCAAAACACCCACCTAAGAAAATGTTTTGGTGTAGTTATACTGCTAAAGGCCCTGGATGGTTTGTTATTGTTGAGAGAGTGAACAGTGACAGATATAAGGCAATCCTGACCACTCATTTGCTTCCCATTGTTGATTAAAGACTTACCTGATGGAGAAGGCATTTATCAGCATGATCGTGCTCCATGCCACACTTCCAGGAAAATGCTGACATTCTTCGACTAGAGTGGGCTAAGCCTTCTAAATTAGCCTGGAAACTCTCCTGGCCTCAGCCAGGAGAATCTATGGGCAATAACCAAACGCAGAATCGCGAAACAGGACTGTTCAACTATGGAGAAACTAAGTGCTGCTGTTAGAACCTGGTACCGCGACGAAGAACTTGCTAAAAATATGTTCAACATTGGTCAATTCCATTCCAAAGGTGCAACAAAGCTTATAAAAGCAAAGGGTAGTCATATCTCTTATTAAATCAGTTATCTGTCATATCATCGCCATGTAGTTTTCAAATACATATCAATTTTCCAAACAAATGTCTTATTTCATCACTGTCCTAATTAATATGCACATTACTGTATATTGTGAAGGTGCGGCCTCTGGCATTTATCAAGTAATTAGAGTGTGGCGGCCAGAAGCAGTCACCCCCAAGTTCCTTAATAAAGATGTTGTACGACCCATACGGTACAGGTTTACAGAATAAATAATAATAATAATAATAATAATAATAATAATAATAATAATAATACTAATAATAATAATAATAACAAAGTGGCTCGCTAGTCGTTTAATTCCTAATCTATTTCTCCTCGTTTACTCTATCTTGTCCCTTCTCCTTACTTCCATTCTCTTTATTTACCCTCTTCTTCCCAACCCAACTCTTTTCCTTCTTGTTTCCTTTCCCCCTTTCCTTCTATCCACTTTCTCCTACCTCTTCCTCCTCTCGCCACCCTCCTCTCTCAGCGTCTTACTAAGCATCTTACGACTTAAGAAGGTGTAGTTCAGACCCCAGTGTTGGTCTATGATGTGTACCTCTCCTCACACTGTCCCATCTTCCTCTTCTCTCCCCCTCACTGCGATCTGACATACTCATGTGTGTGTCACTGTTAATAAATATATTTCTAAATTATGTACAGTAAGGATAGATCATGGTTTAGAAATTACGTCAGTTTGTGTTTTAGTGTCTGATGTTGTAGTGTCTGGTGTTGTAGTGTCTGGTGTTGTAGTGTTTGGTGTTGTAGTGTCTGGTGTTGTAGTGTCTGGTGTTGTAGTGTCTGGTGTTGTAGTGTCTGGTGTTGTAGTGTCTGGTGTTGTAGTGTTTGGTGTTGTAGTGTCTGGTGTTGTAGTGTCTGGTGTTGTAGTGTCTGGTGTTGTAGTGTCTAGTGTAGTAGTGTCTAGTGTTGTAGTGTCTAGTGTTGTAGTGTCTAGTGTTGTAGTGTCTAGTGTTGTAGTGTCTAGTGTTGTAGTGTCTAGTGTTGTAGTGTCTAGTGTAGTAGTGTCTAGTGTTGTAGTGTCTAGTGTTGTAGTGTCTAGTGTTGTAGTGTCTAGTGTTGTAGTGTCTAGTGTTGTAGTGTCTAGTGTTGTAGTGTCTAGTGTTGTAGTGTCTAGTGTTGTAGTGTCTAGTGTTGTAGTGTCTAGTGTAGTAGTGTCTAGTGTTGCAGTGTCTAGTGTAGTAGTGTCTAGTGTTGTAGTGTCTAGTGTTGTAGTGTCTAGTGTTGTAGTGTCTAGTGTTGTAGTGTCTATTGTTGTAGTGTCTAGTGTTGTAGTGTCTATTGTTGCAGTGTCTAGTGTTGTAGTGTCTAGTGTTGTAGTGTCTAGTGTTGTAGTGTCTAGTGTTGTAGTGTCTAGTGTTGTAGTGTCTAGTGTTGTAGTGTCTAGTGTAGTAGTGTCTAGTGTTGTAGTGTCTAGTGTTGTAGTGTCTAGTGTTGTAGTGTCTAGTGTTGTAGTGTCTAGTGTTGTAGTGTCTAGTGTTGTAGTGTCTAGTGTTGTAGTGTCTAGTGTTGTAGTGTCTAGTGTTGTAGTGTCTAGTGTTGTAGTGTCTAGTGTTGTAGTGTCTAGTGTAGTAGTGTCTAGTGTTGCAGTGTCTAGTGTAGTAGTGTCTAGTGTTGTAGTGTCTAGTGTTGTAGTGTCTAGTGTAGTAGTGTCTAGTGTTGCAGTGTCTAGTGTAGTAGTGTCTAGTGTTGTAGTGTCTAGTGTTGTAGTGTCTAGTGTAGTAGTGTCTAGTGTTGCAGTGTCTAGTGTAGTAGTGTCTAGTGTTGTAGTGTCTAGTGTTGTAGTGTCTAGTGTGGTAGTGTCTAGTGTTGCAGTGTCTAGTGTAGTAGTGTCTAGTGTTGTAGTGTCTAGTGTTGTAGTGTCTAGTGTTGTAGTGTCTAGTGTTGTAGTGTCTAGTGTTGTAGTGTCTAGTGTTGCAGTATCTAGTGTTTCAGTGTCTAGTGTTGTAGTGTCTATTGTTGTAGTGTCTAGTGTTGTAGTGTCTAGTGTTGTAGTGTCTAGTGTTGTAGTGTCTAGTGTTGCAGTATCTAGTGTTTCAGTGTCTAGTGTTGTAGTGTCTACTGTTGCAGTATCTAGTGTTTCAGTGTCTAGTGTTGTAGTGTCTATTGTTGTAGTGTCTAGTGTTGTAGTGTCTAGTGTAGTTGTGTCTAGTGTTGTAGTGTCTAGTGTTGTAGTGTCTAGTGTTGTAGTGTCTAGTGTAGTAGTGTCTAGTGTTGTAGTGTCTAGTGTAGTTGTGTCTAGTGTTGTAGTGTCTAGTGTTGTAGTGTCTAGTGTTGCAGTGTCTAGTGTTGTAGTGTCTAGTGTTGTAGTGTCTAGTGTAGTAGTGTCTAGTGTAGTAGTGTCTAGTGTTGTAGTGTCTAGTGTTGTAGTGTCTAGTGTTGTAGTGTCTAGTGTTGCAGTGTCTAGTGTTGCAGTGTCTAGTGTTGTAGTGTCTAGTGTTGTAGTGTCTAGTGTAGTAGTGTCTAGTGTAGTTGTGTCTAGTGTTGTAGTGTCTAGTGTTGTAGTGTCTAGTGTTGCAGTGTCTAGTGTTGCAGTGTCTAGTGTTGCAGTGTCTAGTATTGCAGTGTCTAGTGTTGCAGTGTCTAGTGTTGTAGTGTCTAGTGTTGCAGTGTCTAGTGTTGCAGTGTCTAGTGTTGCAGTGTCTAGTGTTGTAGTGTCTAGTGTTGCAGTGTCTAGTGTTGCAGTGTCTAGTGTTGTAGTGTCTAGTGTTGTAGTGTCTAGTGTTGTAGTGTCTAGTGTTGCAGTGTCCAGTGTTGCAGTGTCTAGTGTTGCAGTGTCTAGTGTTGCAATGTCTAGTGTTGTAGTGTCTAGTGTTGCAGTGTCTAGTGTTGTAGTGTCTAGTGTTGTAGTGTCTAGTGTTGCAGTGTCTAGTGTTGCAATGTCTAGTGTTGTAGTGTCTAGTGTTGCAGTGTCTAGTGTTGTAGTGTCTAGTGTTGTAGTGTCTAGTGTTGCAGTGTCTAGTGTTGTAGTGTCTAGTGTTGCAGTGTCTAGTGTTGTAGTGGTGTGTCAAGTGTGTCTCGGGAGTCACTAACGGGAGCAGCAGTGAGAGACAGCAGACTAAGCAAGATCTGTGAAGGAAGCAAGCAACATTCTTTACTCATACGAGCACCAGTTCACTCCGTAGAGAGGAGAGGAAGGGAGGGGGCGTATGAGTGACCTGGTGGCGTCCTGGTGGCGGCGTATACAAGGGAAAAACGAGCCTTGATGGGCCTAGAATCACTGAGGCCTGTAGTAAATCATATCAAGTAACCACAAACAGCCCGCCTGGACCCCCATGGCCGCTCGTGCGCTCGCTCCTTGACAATTTTTTCTTACCCAAACTCGTATATCCGATGGCCCACTGGACCCTGTCACCGAGACCACTACTGCCCCTCCCTGCCTACCCATTCTTGTCCTTGTGTCGCCACTACCCAAGGCCGATAATAACTATTTGCTTATACGATGCATAGGGCTACTGGATAACTTAATAGCCAGGAACTTACACGCTACACATCCGCATCCCTTGGGGCCTGAGCAGACATATTTGAGGCCCTGTGACACTGTGGAATAGAGGTGGTTTTCCGATCTGGTCTGGGGTGGGTTGTGAGGTCTTGTATGCTACCATCTCCGGAGTATTTGGGTTGGATGAGGGAGGATGGATGGGATTTATTTAAGAGTGTGATAGGGATTCTAGGAACAGTGGGAGGCAGGTGCAAGTGTGACGGTGTGGTGCTGGAAGTGACGTGTGGTGCCAGAAGTGTCGTGTGGTGCCGGAAGTGTCGTGTGGTGCCGGAAGTGTTGTGTGGTGCTGGAAGTGTCGTGTGGTGCTGGAAGTGTCGTGTGGTGCTGGAAGTGACGTGTGGTGCTGGAAGTGACGTGTGGTGCTGGAAGTGACGTGTGGTGCTGGAAGTGTCGTGTGGTGCTGGAAGTGTCGTGTGGTGCTGGAAGTGACGTGTGGTGCTGGAAGTGACGTGTGGTGCTGGAAGTGACGTTTGGTGCTGGAAGTGACGTTTGGTGCTGGAAGTGACGTGTGGTGCTGGAAGTGTCGTGTGGTGCTGGAAGTGTCGTGTGGTGCTGGAAGTGACGTTTGGTGCTGGAAGTGACGTGTGGTGCCGGAAGTGTCGTGTGGTGCTGGAAGTGTCGTGTGGTGCTGGAAGTGTCGTGTGGTGCTGAAAGTGACGTGTGGTGCCAGAAGTGTCGTGTGGTGCTTTAAGTGACGTGTGGTGCTGGAAGTGTCGTGTGGTGCTGGAAGTGTAGTGTGGTGCTTTAAGTGACGTGTGGTGCTGGAAGTGTCGTGTGGTGCTGAAAGTGACGTGTGGTGCCGGAAGTGTCGTGTGGTGCTGAAAGTGACGTGTGGTGCCGAAAGTGTCGTGTGGTGCTTTAAGTGACGCGTGGTGCTGGAAGTGTCGTGTGGTGCTGGAAGTGACGTGTGGTGCTGGAAGTGTCGTGTGGTGCCGGAAGTGACGTGTGGTGCTGGAAGAGACGTGTGGTGTCGGAAGTGTCGTGTGGTGCCGGAAGTGTCGTGTGGTGCTGGAAGCGACGTTTGGTAGTGGAAGTGAAGGTACGACATGTGGTACTGTGGCCTCAGCGGGACGTGAAGCGCTCTTGATCCATGAACTTGAAGCCACACTCCTCTTCCACGGAACAAATCTCAGTGTCAGACATCCATGGGAGTCAAAGTATGCCTGCCTTGCTTACCTTCCAAAAATTTTCCTTTACAGAGTAAAATACTCATCATTGACATTTAATGTCATAGTTGTATACAGTATCTGGCATTTTTTTTCTAACATCTCCGGAATTTCATCCTGGTCTAACAAACGTCCTGTCTTATGTATGTTGCAAGACAGGAGCTTGTGTCTGCTTGATGTCATCGTGCTGCGACATGCAACATTCAGTCTGCAATATATCATCTTCCGTCTTTCTCCTGGCTGAGCATGACGTAGGATGACCATCTGTTAATGTAGGTTATTATAAGCAAGGGTTTAATTCCCCCCTAATCCATATCAACAGGATTCAGAGGGATAAAAAAAAGGCACAATACCGTGACTGGAACAATACGCAAGAAACCCGAGCGTAAGAAGGGAGTGGGTTTCACTCCTTTAAGATTCAGAGCTATATAATTTGCTGTGAAAGGGATTCTGATGCTGGAACTACTTCACCCCTTCCTTTCCAACAATATTATCTGTCGTCTCTGAGACTTCCTTGTCGTCCCTCCACTACGATCGTCCTTGTCGTCCCTCCACTACGATCGCTGCTGTAGAGAGCAGTTTCTACCTGCTTCAACACGAATTAATTTTTTGTTTCAGAAATTCTTAAGGTTAAGAAAGATTACAAACCTCGGCCGATCTATCAACTGACAAATAATTTTTTGAAGACTCCTAAGAGCAAGAAAGAAATTTACACTAATTATCGACTGTTTTTCTCGGAAGTAAAGACGGATTCTATTGAATTATTTTTTAAATGGCTTCATTTATTTTACTTGCTAAACGAAACGAAGAAATAAATATTGATTACCATAAACAAGCTTAACAGTACCATTTATCAACCCTGACAACGTTGACGACACGCCACAGTGACCTCGCTTCACTGGTCCTCTCCTTGGCTTCACGAGCCTCTTACTCACCTGTCTCTGTGTGTGTTCTTACCAGTTTGTTCTTACCTATTTGTGCTTGCAGGGGTCGAATCACAGCTCCTGACCCCGCCTTTTCACTGGTCGTCACTAGGTCCACTTCCTTCTCCATGAACTGCATCATACCTTTTCTTAAAGCCATGCATGGGTCCTCCCTCCACTATATCACTCTCCAGTATGTGTATGTATGTATGTGTGTGTGTGTGTGTGTGTGTGTGTGTGTGTGTGTGTGTGTGTGTGTGTGTGTGTGTGTGTGTGTGTGTGTGTGTGTGAGTGTGTGTGTGTGTGTGTGTGTGTGTGTGTGTGTGTGTGTGTGAGTGTGTGTGTGTGTGTGTGTGTGTGTGCTCGGTATAATAGACAGAGTATTTTAAATACTGTATGTATACCATCTTAAAACACGATAAGCAAGGAACATAACAACGATAGAGAGAGAGAGAGAGAGAGAGAGAGAGAGAGAGAGAGAGAGAGAGAGAGAGAGAGAGAGAGAGAGAGAGAGAGAGAGAGAGAGAGAGAGAGAGAGAGAGGAAAGTGGAGATGCAGCGATAAAGAAAGAACCGATAAACAAGACGGAAGATGGATAGGATAACTATAGGCTGAAGGAGCAAGTGATGAAACGCGGAGATGATACACGAAGATGAATGGATGCGACGATTTCGATGAACAGAGAGGGAGGGGGAAGCGTGATAAAAGGGGAGATAAAGAAGAAGCGATAACAGGAGAAAATGAAAAAAAAAATGAAAAAGTGCATATAGAGCACTCGACATTTGAGTGTGATTACGCGCGTGCGCTCGCCTTCATGTGAACTGACCCATCTGTTGTTGTAGGGGGTCGAGTCTCGGTTCCTTGCTCCCCTCGGGATGAAACACACCAGCTTGTCTTCCTGTCTACCGTAACACACTTACACCAGTTGCGGTAACACATTTATACCAGTTACGGTAACACACCTATACCAGTTACGGTAACACACTTATACATTTACGGTAACACACTAATGCAGTTACGGTAACACACCTATACCAGTTACGGTAACACACTTATACATTTACGGTAACACACTTGTACCAGTTACGGTAACATACTTATACCAGTTACGGAAACATACTTATACCAGTAACCATAAAACACTTATACTAGTTACGGTAACACACTTATACC